>NC_029780.3:33130738-33150544 GCF_000817695.3 Arachis duranensis
TGTCTTTAATATGATATATATAATTTTTAAAATTTATTAGTCTTTAATTTTTTATTAAAGATAATGATATTTGAATTCGTAACTTTTTAAGTGAATATAAAAAAATTATATGCTATTTGAGTTATAATTTATTGATAATTATTAACTTTTAATTTAATGGGTCTAAATTAAAAAATAAAAAATAAAAAAAAAGTTATATATAGATAAAACTAAAATTAAAAATAATTTGTTGATAAAAGTTAAAAAAAACAATCAATATTTTAAAAGAGAAATAAACATATATAAAAGTTGCATTCTTAAAGTATTATTCATGTGAACTTGATTGTTATATATTCTATTGTTTCTCCACAATAGAGTAAGAAATATGTCTCATTTTAGTGACAAAAGAGTTGTACCTTTATACAAGGTTCCTAATTCGAATCACATAGCTAGCATTTTTGTAAATTACTTCACAAGATATCTTCTATTGTGATTTAGCCGTCCAATTTTTAATCGATTTGATTTTTTTTAGAAATTGTGTTGTAATTTTTTTTATAGGTATATCATTTTATTAATATATTGTTAATTTTATCATTTAATATAGAATAATTTGATAAAAAAATTTAATTTATAAGTAATTTATTATGTTATTTATTTATTTATCCTTAATTTAATGCTTTTAATTCAGTTTTTTTTTAATTAGATGTTATTAGATTCTTAACCGGAAAAAGAAAGCTTATATCATAGTCAAAAGCCAGGAGAAATGGCCCTTATATTGTGGTTAATTTTCATGATTTGAGGTATGAGAAATTTTATATTTCACAATGAGATTTTGTTTTGTAATAATTATTTATTCACATGCAAAATCTTTTATCTTTTTTATTATATGTTACTACTTATTTCTCTTAATTTTTTCTTTTATTTAGAAATGAGGAAAAAATATGATACACGCTGTGAGATCAATTTGCAATCCAATTATTCAATTATTTACGTGATCACCAAGCAAGCGAATACATACTAATTCTCCAATTCGCAAAATTTAACAAAGGTATTATTAAATATATTGGTTTAACCATTTTTTACTCATATTTTATTCACTAATCATTGTATTTTTTTATACTTACAGTAAATATTGAATATAAAAATAAAAAATAATATTAATTGTTATCTATTTTGTTTATTTAGCGTCACAATTAAATTTGATTGAGAAAAGCTTCTTTTCTTTCTTTTTTTGGATGGGACACGGTCCAAAAAACTCCATTTAACTAAAAAAATCCCTAACCCACTAAGTCCAAACACAAACACAACAAAAACTCTCTAACTCGCCCATTTAACTACCTCACCTACTTTCTTAAATCTACCTAGCAATTTACTTCTTTTCCTGACCAGGATCACGAAACTCATATAATTAGCTTTTAATTGCTATCTGTTACACCAACCCCACAAACAAACCTAAACCCAAATAAATGAACAAACTTAACAATCACTCAACGACATAAAGAACAAACTCGTCGCGCCATCACGTGCTTCGCTACTCTGTTCTGGAATCGCTGGCACTGCGTCTTACCGCTCCGGATTCACCATACGACCTTTTACTATTCTGAAATCGCTATTCATTCGTTTTTTCTTTCTTCATCTTTTACTTTTATTCTCTTCTTCATTACATTTTTGCCTGTATTAATATAGTGTTAGTTTTAGCTCATTAGAAAATAATTTGTTAAAGTTGTCTTGATTTTGAAAAGTATAATAGTATTATTGTTTATATTATGCAAATAAAAATGGGAGTCTCAAATACAACATAAAATTCTATGTTGATGATCAATACTGATAAATGTTAGAATTTTTTGGTTTATTAAAGTTACATTACATCGTAAGTATAGCTCGGTATGGTTGCATCTTCAAAATTGTAAGACTAATTTTATTTTGTTTGAATAATGGATAATGGCTATTGAAACTGAAACACCAACACCAGTTGCACGGATTGAGAAAAGAGCTCCAAATTCAGTAGAAGATGATTTTTTAAATAAGACTCTGTACAAAATAATTTCAGAGATTAGAGATCTTATAGAAGTTTTTATGTAACTTGATTACATTTTAAGATTTTCTTATGCCAGCTTTTTGTAAATGATGTAATCATTTGGTGACACTATTTTAATTTATTAAACTACCAAATTTCATAAAACGGTTTTTGTGAACATTAGAGTAGTGAAGAATTTTTCTCTGAAAAAGTCTTGGTGGTATAAGAGTTGCAATGTTTGTCCTTTGTCTATGAAAGAAGAAAGAGATGGTTACAAATGCTCCAGATGCAAAACTAAATCATTATTTATAGATTTTACTAAATTTGTAGGTTGCTGATGAGGAATCCTATACATCATTCATCGTGTATGAAACTGTTGGTAGTAAATATTTAAATATTTTTGCGGCAGAGGACAAAACATATAATGAAGGTACTAAAAAAATATCATCTTTACGTACTAATTGTGAACATTATAGCTCATTTATTAATATTTTTTTGTTGACACTTAGTATTTTTCAATTCAATTCAATATAGGATGAAAACAAGATTGAATTTCCTAAAGAGTTAAGTAAATTCAAGAATAGAACGTTCCTTTTCAAAATCTCTATCAAGTTGGAGAACATCAATTCTTTTCAACTAATTTCTATCACAGTCATGAAGTTGTGTCACAATGAGGCCATAATCAATTCTTTCAAACAGAAGTACAATATTAAGGAGGTATTTTAAAATTAGAGTATGCACGGTATATATGTAATTTTTTCACATACTCATTGTGTTTTAAAAATTTCTTTAGGCTAGTTTTTTTCTTACAAATTCTGATATGATAACACTTCCAACTGATTATTCAGATATGAATAAGGTAAATATCTTTACAAAATAAATATTCATCTATTTAATTTAAAAAATATTTATCCAATTTAGATCTGTTAAAAAGGAAATGTAGCAAAATTAGCATTCTTAAACTATTCAGATATTGACAAACTATTAAATTAGTTAACATGATATAATGTATATCTCTTATTAATATTAATATATTTACCTCTTGAAAAATTATAGGATACAAATCAATGAGCATACAGAGATTCCTTTATTCCTTTTGCGTAAGTTCCTGAGGGACATATGGTTATGGTGTCGAGGCAGGGGAAGGCGGCGCGACAGGTTTGTAACGTAGGGGCTCTTCATGCCTGATGGCTGGCTTGCAGTAGCTGTAACAGCACCACACATAACGCCCGTGCAAACGTAATGGTCGGTTGGGTTAGACCTTGTGTTCCCCAAAAAAGGCCCATTGATACCTTTTGTTGTCACTGTTTTCTCCTTGTAAGGAGTGGAGATAAAAATGAATTATTATAGTCCAAAGAAAGGTAGTCGGGAAAAAAAATAAAGGAGTGAAAAAAAACGCAAGAGAAAAACGGACCAAAAGGGAAGCTGTCCTTAGAGTGAAACTGCTATCCCAATGGGTTATGATAAGGTTACTACATGCAGCTGCGTTTGTTGGTTTTAACTAGAGTATTGAGGTGATTTTTTGGTCTTAGTAACGAGAAATACTCAATGTAAATAAAAAAAATAGAATACAATAAAATAAAATCCAATGGAGATAACATAGAAAAATTAAAAGTGTGCATGAATGCTGTGAAGCGCACTTAATTGTTGAGGTGAAACCAAAAATTAAAGAGGAAAAAAGTAAAATAAAAAAAAAGAGGAAGAGAAATGAACATATATTATGTCGTCCTGCTTTGTTTGTCTACCTTTTAAGTTAAATCTGTGAAAAAATACAACAATATGAAAAAAGATATTGTCGAAGTTAAAAATAAACTAGTTTCAAATGATTTAAGGAAGTATTTTTTTTACTGAATTGTTTGGTCATGTTGGAAATAATGCTAAATATTGTATTATACGGATAGTTTATAATATATAAATTAATGAATAATTATTGTGTTATCAACATCTTGAATTTAAGAAGTACTTATACTTTTTTGGAATTTAATACATTGTATTTATAGTGCAAAGGAAATAAATATACACAAACGTGTAAGTGTTAATTTTATTGCTACCAAAGATGTGTGGTTGGTTAAGAAAGAAATGATGAATTAAGAAATTTAAAGCTATAATAATTTCTAGACAAAGCATAATTTTTATGATTACAATTGAAGAGCCAAGCATTGATACCTGTATCTTATATCTGTGGAGAAAAACATGATAGTAGTTAGAGCAAGGGTTAAGTATGATTGTGAACCCGATGATTATAGGGGAAAATGTTTTTCGTCTCGAGCTTTTTCTTGCATACCAAATCGAACATAACGTTAAACGCAGTGCTATGATTGTCTAGAGGGCGATTTTGCCCTCACTTCGATATTAGTATCTCTGGAGCCGTCAGCCGCACCCCGCAGCACGTCGCACTTGCCACAAACTGTGCCCAAGCCGTGCCGCAAGTTGCGGGCTTGTTGTCGCGACGCACTTCGCCCATTGTGGTTTGGTTCATTATCGTTGTCGGGGAGGTGCTAGGGGGCAGTCGTGTTCCAACAAAATGTGGAAAAACTTCATGTGTGTTTTCTTCCTTCTTCTGACTCTTGTGCAAAATCTGCTATCAGGGTTTCTAGAGGGGGCAAAACTTTCAGATCAATCAAATGGCGGTCACAAGTAACTCATATGATTGTCGATGACTGTTCTGGGTAATTAGGGTTACAAATTTTTGGTATCTTGTAATTGACGATGAATTTGGGGGGTTATTGGTTATTATAACTGGATCTGAGGATTGCTCATTGAAGAAGAAGGATATTAGTTCTAGGGGTGTAACCGATTCGATTTGCTTCGACTTTGGACCGAAAAACAACAGAACCAGCCTGTACAGTTCTGAAGTAATGGCAACCATTTAGGTTGCTGCTTTATGGATAACCGAACCAAATAGAACCGATAGTGGATCGATTTGGTCAGTTTTCTCAGTTTTTTAAAGCCTAATAATCGTAATTTAAATCACCATAAAATGAAGTTTAAAACCCTCAATGACTTAAAATAACTTGAGTATATCACGTCCAAATTCAATACAACTTCAACTTGACCTAACGATTAAACATAAGAACGAAGATAGTTAAAAATGGCTAACAATCCAAAAAAAAACTAACACACTTTGAAACATACTTTTGATTCAGCTCGGTCTTCACGAAGCCAAGTGAGAACCGAACCGAGCCGATCGGTTTAAGTCGAAAAATATCAAAGAAAGCAAATTTTTCCTATTTATCAATCAGCTGTTGTAAACCTGGGTATGATTTTGCAGTAAATTTCAGATTAGTTCGGTTACTTACACCCGTAATAGGCGATATGAAGATAACGAAATTGAAATTAAAGAGTAGTGTGTGTTTTACGATATTTTTAAGTACATATAAATTAGTTTAATTAAGACTGAGCAGAAGAGCAGGTATATAAAATTATAAGTCATGTTATTATCGTTAATTACCGTTTGCGGTAAAGGAGAAGGCTTACCCGTAATTGTGAAAATCGAACCGGACTGGCCGGTCTGACCGGAAAACCGGTGAATCGGATCATGAACCGGCTAGGTTTGTGCTTTGGACCGTTTAAGGACAGTAACCGCAATGAACCGGATAGAACCGGCAAAGACCGGATAAATTCAGTAAAACTGGCAAAAATCAGTTCGGCCACAGTGGTCTCTATGCTTTTCCATGGCACCGCATCCCGACCTGTGATCTAGCCCCATCCTACGGTCCTCAGCGCGCTAGTTGTCCACCTGTTAGCAGTTGTAAGTTTGGAAAATTCCAAAACGGTAGAGGCAGGTTTTGAACAAGTGACCTCTTCGGTGTAGTCAACCTTCAATTCCAGTGTATCAACGTACTTCTCATTGTTATAGGTGAGAAAAATTAATTATACAGTAAATTTTCGAATTAAATATTTATATAAACATCTAATTTAATGTTAATTTTGTGTTCTCTATTTTTTAAATAAATGATATTTTTAGTTATGTACCATTATTAATAGAAATATAAATTTTATTAAAAATTTATTAACAAAATGTTAGTATTGTGATCAAACTTATCTGTTTTTATACTAGTATTGAAATTTATTAATATTATGGATTGTTATTCTTATTGTGTCAAATGAAAATATTATTGTGTTAGTACTAACTAATTTTATGTGTAACTTTGCATTAGTTATCTTTTAAACCGGAGACTTAGATGTTCTTAGTAGTACTATTTTAGACTTTATCCATTTTTTTGAGAAAATGTAAATTATTTCTTTACAACCAGACCCTTTAGCAATAAGTTTATTGATGTGTCAGTAAATGTTGCTCAATTTAATTTTTTTATTCTCAAATTGTATTTTTAAGAATATTTTTTTTAAATTGTGACAAGTAAATTAATTTTACCTAGGATACCCTTCATTATTTTTTTTGCCTACGTTGATATAACCATTCGTAGACATTCACATCGGGATTAAAGCTAACATTCATTTCCTTGTTTCATGGGAAAACAATGTATATCGATATTAGATAAATATGAATAAAATATAAATACGACCGGAAATGATTTTTTTTATAAAATCAAAGTTTCATGGTTAAACAATTGTTGAAGAGTATCTTGGAAGAGATTAATTGAGGTATTAAGGTAACTGATCTGGATGCACCAATCAATAAATTCTTCGTTATGCATGCCAAGCATGAGTCACGTTAATGTGCATGCAACACGTGTAACCGAAACACGTAAACTTGATGGCATGGCGCTGGGAAACACTTCACGCATGCATAAACCTAATTATTATACAATCGAAGGCCAAAGCAATTTGAGATGGGAGTGAAACTACAAGACATATGTTAGCCTCAAACCGTGTTGATAAACAGGGGAATTAAAAATGTGCTACATTGTATTGAAAAATAGTTTTTTTCCCTTTTACATGAAATAGCAGTAGGAGAAAAAGTATACTAGTACAAAGCATGGTATAAATGCCAAGGAGTAAGTGAGTAACTGTTACATTCACCACAAAGAAAGACTTGTTTCTTGTGAACGGAGTTGACCAAAGATAGTGACGGTCGTTGGATACCGCACTACAAGAAATTACTAGAATATTGACGGATTTTAGCGACTGAAAAATTAGTTGCTAATAGCGACTGATTTAGCGACTGATATAGAATTTCTAGGGTCAGAGAAAAGTTGGTCGCTAAATCAGTCGCCTAATTACATTCAACAACCGATTTTAGCGACCAACAAAATCGGTCTCTAATAGCAACTGAATTAGCGACCGATAAGTTTTTCTACAACTAGAATAAAGTTGGTCGCTAAATCGGTCGCCATTTTTTAATTTAGCGACCGAATTAGCAACCAAAACAAGAGAAGTAACGCCTTTGGGACTCTTGGTCACAAAATTGGTCACTATTTTTAATTCAGAGACCGATTTTGCAACCGATAAAGAAATATGGTGAAAAATTATTCGGTCACTAATTTAGTCGCTAAGGTAGTAGTCGCAAAATCAGTCACTAATAGCAACCGAATTAGCGACCGATTACTTTTTTATACAACTAGAATAAAGTTGGTCACTAAAATCGGTCGCTACTTTTTAATTTAGCGACCGAATTAGCAACTAAAATAAAGAAATAATGTCTTTGGTACTCCTGGTCACAAAATCGGTCGTTATTTTGTAATTTAGCGAAATATTTTGCAACCGAAAGAAAAATATAATGAAAAATTATTTAGTCACTAATTTAGTTGGTATAAACTCATCGGTCACTAAATCGGTCACTAGTTTAGTGAATTACCCTCTAACCTTAACTCACCCACACCATACTCATCTTGTCCCTTCAGTTACTAAGTTACGCACTGGAAGCACATCACCGTCTTCTGAGTTATCCACACCATTGTCGTCTTCGTCGCAGCGCCATCTTCATCATTTTCTGATTATAGCACCATCTCCTGAGGCCTCGTCGTCGTCGTCTTCTTCTTTGAGATCTCGGCGGCATTGTGAGCTAGGGTTTATACACATGTTAACAAATAACAAGATCTTCTAGTGAGCCATCGCCTCCCGTTCTCAATCTCGAACCTCCAACGGAAGAGAAGAAGATTGTTCGCATTCAGGTTTCCAAAACTAAGAAACACCTCGATTTCTACCTCATCATTTCTAAGGTATCTTTCTTCAAATTCACCTTCACTTAGTTATTGGATTCACTTGTAACCATTATCTCTATCGTTCATTTAATTTTCGGTTTCATTACTTTACATTGAATCAATCTGTTTCGGTTTCATTATTGTTGGTATCAATTTCTTTCACTTTGTGCACACACGCATGCATTCACTAGATTCATTTAATTCATGACGATGTAGTTAAGAATGGTGAAAGGGGAAACATCTCTGAGGATCTCAGCAATTGTGATGTTGGTTATAACTCCTTGTTTAGTTGTTTCTGACACTCAACAAAGGTTATCAAACACCTTTATCTTGTGATTTCCATTCTTTCTATCTATCTCTATTTATTCTGCAATTGCCCTGCTTTTATGATGAATATAATGTATCTCGTATACTATATGTATTTTTATGTCAGTCATTTCACCTTAAAGAAATTAAGGTTGGTAGGGAATTCTTAAGGAATCAAATTTCGGAGGTTCTTTATATTTAGGGTACATAATATAGGATTATACAACACACTCTTTAGGAATCAAATGGAATCAAATTAAGGTTTCTTGTTGATAGGTTTGTGTTTGATTATCATATTTCTAGTTAATTTCTCTATTCTTTGGATTGTATGTGAAGTTTTTATTTTGTTTTTCAAAGTTATTTTTTTTGTAGGTTATGTGATAGGGAGATTACTGTGAAGGATTGGAAGTTTTCAAGATGCTTTCAGGATTACTATTTACCAAGGGTCAGTTGATCAGGATTGTTGAGTTGCTTGGTGCCAAAGGTTGTTGGAAGCAAGCACTTTCTGCTGTCCGATGGGTGTATAATTATAAAGATCACAGAAAATATCAAAGCAGGTGATTTGTTAGTATAAAGCATCACTTTTATATCTTTTACATGTGAAATTTGTCTTGTTTGACGAGATTGTCTAAGATCATTAGAGAAATTCTGTGTAATTTCATTTGTGGCTTTGAAATTATGCTCATTTATCCTTCCTTGGTGCGACCAGCTTGAAGCCTTGCACTTTGGGCCACCCTATTGGAGGTGCAAGTGTGACATAGTGCCTTGGGACTTGATTGTCTTTGTTGGAATTTGTCTATAAATTATCTTCATAAAGCAAGGACTCATAGAAAATGTATTTATCCTGTTATATTAAATCACAGTGTGCAGAGTGATTTTGTAATTTTGACCCATGTGTTAGTTGTGTATCTATATGCTTAGTGCTTGGCATTGTATTTTTTCTATTGTGAAGAAACTATTATAATTTTTTAGGTTTGTTTACACAAACCCTCTTTCTGTTCTTGGAAAGGCAAAAAGACTAAAGAAAACTCTTCAAATTTTTAATTTGATGCGTGTAAGAGTCAAGTGCCTTGTTTGTTTTTCACCTGGAGGGTTTCTTTTCTAACATATATTGTTTTATAGTTGGATTGATTTTGCTTTCAATTTATTGAGAGAAATATTCATGCATATCCTGATATGGCTGCATATTACAGTGTTGCTGTTACACTTGGTCAAGCTGGTCTTCTTAAAGAATTGCTGAGTATTATTGAATGCATGAGGCAGAAACCCAAAATATTTAAATTTATGTGTCACAAGGACTGGGATCCAACTCTTGAACCTAATTTGGTTATTTATAATGTTGTAAGAAAGTAATTAAATATCTTTCATAGAACGTTGTACTAAATGCTAGTTTGCTGATTTATTAAACTGTTGAGTTTCTTCAATTCAATAGGTACTTAATACTTGTGTTCCAACGAAACAGTGAAAATCTGTGTCCTGGGTTTTCAAGCAACTGAAGAGAAGTGGTCTGAAACCTAATTGAGCAACTTATGGACTTGCAATGGAGGTAAGTACAGGATATCAACATTGCCGATCTAATTTTTCCATTTTGTCTACTGTAACCTGGGAATAGGGAGATGCAATATAACATCACTATGTTTTTGTTTATTGTTGTACATGCATATGGAACTGAAAACTGATATTCTAACTTGGTAGTTATTATGCTATATTAGGCACATCTTACACAACCATGCGAGAAATATGAGTTAGGGGAAATATGCTATGTATGTTGGTTACTACTTATAAAGAGGTTCTTTATATTTATCAGGCTAAGGATTCTATTTTGAGGAAAGATCCAAAGACAACATCTTTTGCTGGCTTCGAATATTATAGAATTTCTTCAACTCCTAGTTAGGTGGAAAGAGAAAGAAGAAATTATTAAGCTATAAATTATTTCAATTGTTTAATATATAGTGTCTTTGAATTTTTAAGGTCTTTAGGTTTTTTTTCTTCATGTAAATGGAAATTTTTTTCTTTGCTTGTTCTTTGCATACATTTAGGGTCATTGGTTATAAAGATGTAAATTTGGATTGTGGATCATAAAGTTGATATATTTATGAAAATTCTCTCTTTTAATTTTTATATTTCTATATAAAAATTGCGAATATTTTTTGTATTTATTTGAAAAATTGGTCTCTATTTGATACTTTTTATATTTTGTTGAAATATAATTATTTATGAAAATCAAGTTTTAATAGTGGTATATGTGAAATTAGTAAAAATTTATAATTAGAATATCAGTAATAGCGACCGATTTAGCTACCGATTTTAGATTTTATAGTCAGACATCATCGACCGATTTAGCGACCAATTTCATTTGCGACCGAATTAGCGACTGAATAGTTGGTTGCTATTTAGCGACTGATTTCTTCAGCAACCAATTTAGCAACCGAAAAATTGGTCACCATTTAGTGACCGATTTTATTAGTGACTGATTTAGTGACTAATATCATTTTATACTAGTTTGGTAGCATTGCTTGAAAATCGGTCGCTAACCGTTAGCGACCAAAGTTGGTTGATAAATCACTATTTTATGATCTATTTTGGAGTGAATTGAGTGGGTTTTGTCAATTATTCTCACACTTATTCATTTAAATTGCATGTTTTTTATTTCCTTCCTAATTTTGTGTTATGATTGAAAACTTGCTTCCTCAGCCTTAAAATTGTTAATTTTTAATTCTCCTTTATTACCATTCGATGCCGTGATGTATTTGTTAAGTGTTTTCAGGTTTATAGGGCATTAATGGCTCAAAGGATGAAGATGAAGCATATTAAAGTGGAAGGAACAAAAGAAACTAAGGAGTTGAGAAGCGAGGAGCGATGCGCATGCATGGATGACGCGTGCGCGTGATTTAGAGGGTTTTACAACGACGCGTACACGTGACTGACGCGTACGTGTGACCTGCGTAGAAATCCAGCGACGCGTACGCGTGACAGAGCATCACGTGCTGCACTTAACAGAACTCGCTGGGGTCAATTTCTGGGCCAATTTGGACCCAGTTTCATGCCCGAAAACACAGACTAGAGACATGGGTAAAGCTGAGACTGAGGACACTTCCACTTCCCTGTAGTTTTTGTTTTAGTTTTTGGAATTCTAGAGAGAAAAACACTTACTCTTCTCTAGGGTTTTGATTTCTTGGTTTTGCTTGGGATTGAATCTTGAGAGAGCTGCTACTACCTTCAAGTGGAGTCATTGTCTTTAGAGTTTTCCTTCCTATTACTTCTACTTCTTTTAATTTTCCATTTAATTTCTTTGAATTCATGCTTGGATTTTGTTATTTTGAATTTTATTAATATATTGAATCATTTTATATTTAACTTAAGTACGTGTTTGATTCGTATTAATTATTACTCGTGTCAATTTTGGGTTTATTAATTTATTTTAATTACGATGTCTTTTATTTACTCCTTTTATATGTCCATGAAAATGGCATTCATGTCAATGGAGTAGATATTCCAACTTGGTTTGGGAGTTGATTAATTGGAAACCCTTGAGTTGGAATACTCAAGTATCAATTTGTAATTGGAAATTGTTGGCTAACTCAATTTTCACTAACTCTAGTCCTTCCCTAGGAAGTGATTAGGACTTGTGAATCAGAATTAGTGCTACCCACTTGAGTTTCCTTCATTAGTTAGAGGATAACTAAATGGAAGCAATAAATTTTTACTATTATACTTGGAAAAATCAACAAGGATAGGAACTCCAATTTTCACTTCTAGTCAAAACCTTTTTATTAAATACATAATATCTCTTGTTATTATTCATTGCTTTATTTCCTAGCCATTTATTTTTTCATTCTCAAACTTCAAAATTATTCAGAAAATTCCTGACCAATAATTTACATCATTGTGTCAACTCTTTGAAAAATGACCTGGGATTCTACTCTCGGTTATTTATTCTTAATTGTGACACACTTCTAAATTGATAGTGGGAATTTCTTCGGTTAAGACTATACTTGTAACGCTTCTTTTATCAGAATTTCTTAACCGACATTTTTTCACCCATCAATTTTTGGCATCGTTGTCGGAAAGTTGCATATGTGTGCTAAATTATTGGTTGGTGTAAATATTTTTATATTTACATAATTGCATTTTTTATTTTTATTGGTGTGATTTTTTGTTTATTAGTAGTAAATATTAATTATTTTTCTTAGTATATTTTATTACCATGAGCTCTATGTTTCTTTCATTGAATGACGCGTTCATTACCGGATCTGAGCTTAGCCACATTTGATCCTAAGATTGAAAAGACTATTTCACGTATTAGGCGAGCTCAGTGTCGGTTAGCCTCTGAGGGTGGTAAAGGGGTTTCGCCCAATTCACCAGTCTTATCTGAGGTTGAGTCTGAAGCGTTATTTGAGGAAGAAACTAACTCCTCTACTATTAATTCCATTGATGCCTCTTCTGTTGATTTAAGTGCAGATACTATGGCAGCTCCTAGAAGGATTACTCTTAAGGAAGCAGGAGCTCCAGATTTTACTCTACAACCATATCAAGCGCGCCATCCAAACTTGACTGCGGATTTTGAACTGAAGACCGCATTGATAATCTACTGCCTAAGTTTCATGGCTTATCTGCTCAAGAGCCTATCAAGCACCTTAGGGATTTTCAGACAGCTTGCTCAACTACTAGGCGGTATGGTGCTGATGAGACTATCGTCTGGCTATATGCCTTCCCATTTTCTCTTGAGGAAAAGGCAAAAGAGTGGTTCTACACTCAACCAGAAGCTGTTGTTACTAATTGGAATCTGCTTAGGAGGGAATTCTCGGACAAGCACTTTCCAGCAGAGGTTACAGATAGACTGAGGAAGGAAATTTTCTGCATTATCCAAGGTGAATTAGAGACTCTCTATGAGTACTAGGAGCGCTTCAGGAATCTTCTTGACTCATGTCCCCATCACATGATTGACCAGTTGGTGTTGATTAACTATTTCTGTCAAGGCATGAAGCCTCGAGACAAGACCCTCTTAGATGCTGTGAGTAATGGCTCTCTAACGAAGTACAAGACTACGACAGAAGTGTGGCAACTGATCACCGATCTAGCTGAGTCTACCCAAAATGCAAGGCAAAGGAATAATCATCCCAAGGCTGTAGTGGAAGTTTCTTCTAGTGGTGAGACAGCTGCTCTCACCCAGACATTGGGAGAGATGACCAATATACTCAAGCAAATCCAGCTCAATCAATAACAACCTCTGCCCCTTCCACAATAGAACTGTCAACAGTTAGTCCCTTAGAGAGTATGTGGAATCTGCACATGCTATTCTCACTGTACTGATGAATGTCCAAAACTCTAAGAGGACAACAGCTTGGTGGCCACCAATGCTTATTACAACCGTCCGAATCAAGGATATTATCAACAACGCGGCAACTACAACCAATGTGGTAACTACAATCAAGGTTGGCAAGACAATCCCAACCAAGGATGGAAAGATAACTACAACCAAAGAGGCAAAGACAACGGTGGAAATCAAAGGTGGAACAACAATTATCAACAGAATCGGTATCAACAAAACCCTCCAGACCAACAGCAAAACCAAGGCCAAAGATACCAACCACCTCACTAAAGGCAAGCTCAAGTACCTCAACTCAACCAACCACAAGTCCTCAAAATTACCTACCACTCATCTTCTTCCAACCAAGATGAAACACTCTGAGCTATTCTTCAAGGACAAAGAGACCTTCAAAATTTAATCCAAGCTCTTATATCCCGCATGAAACCATTCTCTACCTCCAATACTCAACCTTCAAGCTCTAGTGCACTTCCCTCTCAACCTTTACCCAACCCTAAGGGTGGAATCAATGCCATCACTTTGAGGTCCGGCACTACATTACAAGAGAGGAGTCCCGAGGAGCCAAGTTCAAGAGAAGACATTCAGGATGAAGATGTTGTTGAGGTAGAAGATGTTGAAGAAGAGGATGAAGTACAAGAGGCGATTAAAGAAGAAGTTGCTCAACCAAAAAATGGAGTATCTAAGGAAGACGCTGTGGTGAGAGAGGCCATTCCCAAGCAAGTGGAGCTAGATCCCAAGATGGTGGAGATCTTCAAAAAGGTTAAGGTAACTATTTCTCTTTTTTATGCTATTCGCCAGGTTTCTAAGTATGCTAAGTTTCTAAAAGATTTGTGAATGAATAAGAAAAAGATCCATGATTAAGAAACTATTCCTTTGGGTAGCTCGATTTCTGCTCTTATGGGTGCTATACCGGAGAAATGTGGTGATCCCAGTCCTTGTATGGTTACATGCACTATAGGGGGTGTACAGTTTGTTGACTGCATGTGTGATTTAGGTGCATGTGTTAGTATTATGTCATTGTCTGTATATGATGCTTTGAGGCTTCCACCCTTGAAAAGGTCGGCAGCACGTTTTGTTTTGGCAGATAAGAGCATAATCTCGGTAGTTGGCATTGCGGAAGACGTCTTGGTGAGCATTAAAGGGTTGATGTTTCCTATTGACTTCTACATTCTAGAGATGCCCCCTAATGACTCAGGAAGACCTTCATCCATCTTGCTTGGAAGACCATTTTTAAAGACTTCTTGGTTTAAATTGGATTCCTTTTCGGGTACCTATTCTTTTGAGATAGATGGAAGAGCAGTGAGCTTTAACCTTGATGAAGCTATAAAGCACCCATCGGAAGACCACTCTATCTTTCATTGTGACATTATTGATGTGACTGTGGCTAAAGTTCACCAAGAGGCAGTAGATGAGAAGAACGTGGTCCAAGGTGTAAGTGTGGGGAAGCCCTCTGAGTATATTGAAGACACCTTGCCACCTCCAGTGATTCCGGATGATCAAGTGCCAAGCCATGAGCTGAAAATTAAGTTAAAGCCCCTTCTACCTCACCTGAAGTATGCTTATCTTGAAGATAATCAATGGCTCCCAGTTATCATTGCAAAGGAACTTACTTTCCAACAAGAAGAGCGATTACTTACTGTGTTGAGAAGAAACAAGAAAGCTATTAGGTGGAGTTTGGCGGACATAGTAGGTATAAGCCCTTAAGTATGTGAGCACCGCATTTTTCTAGAGGAGGGAGCGAGGCCTATTCGTCAACCTCAAAGGTGGTTGAACCCCACCATTATGGAAGTTATGAAGAAGGAAGTGGCCCGACTGCTTGAAGCTGACATCATCTATGCAATCTCGGATAGTGAATGGGTTAGTCCAGTACAGGTGGTTCTGAAGAAGTATGGCGTCACAACAGTGAAGAATGAGAATGGGGAACTCATGGCTACAAGGGTGCAGAATTCCTGTATGGTCTGCATTGACTATATGCGTTTGAACCAGGCCACTCGTAAGGATCACTACCCATTACCTTTCATCGATCAAATGCTTGATCGCCTGTCAGGTAAATCACACTACTGTTTTCTAGATGGTTACACTGGTTATTTTCAAATCCATATTGCTCCATAAAATCAGGAGAAAACTACTTTTACATGCCCCTTTGGAACGTATGCATATAAAAGAATGCCTCAAAGGTGCATGATGAGTATCTTCTCATATCTACTTGAACATTGTATGGAAGCTTTTATAGATGACTTTAGTGTTTATGGTGATTCGTTTGACCTTTGTTTGGATAGTCTTGCTAGAGTATTAGAAAGATATACTAGTTCGAACTTTGTACTTAATTTTGGAAAATGTCATTTTATGGTAAAGCAAGGTATTGTTCTAGGCCATGTTGTTTCTAATACTGGTATCTCTATTGATCCTACAAAGGTAGATCTTATTTCTGGTTTACCTTACCCCTCCTCTGTGAGGGAAGTTTGTTTATTTCTTAGTCATGCAGGTTTCTACCGGCGTTTTATCAAGGACTTCAGTAAGGTTGCACTACCTTTGTCCCGTTTGTTGCAGAAGGACGTAGAGTTTAACTTGAGTGAGGACTGCATGGAAGCATTTAACAAGCTGAAGATTGCCTTGACCCAAGCTCCTATTGTGAGAGGGCCTGACTGGAGTAGGCCATTCGAGATCATGTGCGACGCATCAAACTATACAGTAGGAGCGGCGCTGGCTCAGCGCGAAGGTAAGGATCCATACATTATTGCTTATACTTCTAAGACCCTAGATGGTGCACATTCTAATTATAATACACTGAAAAAGAACTGTTAGCTATTGCTTTTGCTTTGGATAAATTCTGAGCATATTTACCTGGAACTAAGGTGGTAATATATTTAGACCATGCAAATTTGAAGTACTTGTTAGCTAAGAAAGAGTCCAAACCAAGGTTAATTCATTGGATATTGTTACTGCAAGAATTTGATTTAGAAATCAAAGATAGGAGTGGTTCCTAGAATTTGGTGGCGGATCACTTGAGTCGCCTAGAACATATTACAAGTGACTCCACTCCTATCAATAATGCATTTCCACTTGATAGCTTGCAAACAATATCTGAGGTGGTTCCGTGGTATGCACCCATAGCTAATTATTTGGTTAGTCGTACTTTTTCTCCTAATTTTTCTAAGAATCAAAAGGACAAGCTTAAAGCGAGTCCAAATATTAAATATGGGATGACCCATATTGTGGAGATATGGTGCTGACCAAATAATTAGGTGTGTGCCACAATCCGAAATCCAATTAATCTTAAAGGCCTGTCACTCTTCTGAGAGTGGTAGACACTTTGGTCTTCAAAGAACTATTAGAAAAATTTTAGACTGCGAATTTTGGTGGCCCACACTTTTTAAGGATGCTAATATTTTCTGTGACTCTTGCCACCAATGCCAAAGGTTTGGAAATATATCCAAGAGGGATGAGATTCTCCAACAACTTATGTTGTTTTGTGAAATTTTTTATGTTTGAGGTATTGACTTCAAGGGTCAATTTCCAAACTCTAATGGCTTCTTATACATCTTGTTAGCTGTTGATTATGTTTCTAAATGGGTGGAAGTAATTGCTACCCGCACTGATGATGCTAACGTTGTTGTTTCTTTTGTTAGGAATAATACTATTTGTCTCTTTGGATCACCATGAGCAATCGTGAGTGATCAATGCTCTCATTTTTGTAACAGAAGAATGATAGGTTTGCTGAAGAAACATGGAATCATTCACAAGGTGGTGACGGCTTACCATCCCCAAACCAATGGACAAGCCAATGTGTCCAATAGGGAGATCAAGTGCATGCTGGAGAAGATTGTCAAACCTCATAGGAGGGACTGGAGTACTAGACTTGCAGATGCGCTTTGGGCTTATCGAATTGCATATAAAACACCCATCGGCATGAGTCCGTTCTGCCTAGTCTACAGAAAGGCTTGTCACCTTCTGGTAGAGGTGGAACACAAAGCTTACTGGGCTGTGAAGGAATGCAAATCAGGATTTGGAGGAGCCAGAATTGAAAGAAAGTTGCAACTAGAGGAATTGGAGTGTCTTTGACTAGAAGCATATGAGAACTCAAGGCTCTACAAAGATAAGGTGAAGGCAGTGCATGACAAGAACATCAAGAGAAGAGAGTTTAGAGCTGAGGACCAAGTCCTCCTCTACAACTCAAGGTTGAGGTTAATGCTAGGCAAGCTGAGGTCAATGTGGGATAGACCTTACGTGGTGGAGAAGGTGGAACCGTACAGAGTTATCCACCTAAGTCACCCCTCAAGTCCCACCTTCTTCAAAGTCAATAGCCATCGTTTGAAGCTGTATCAAGGTGTGAAGATGAAGAACAACAAGGAGCTAGAGATCTTCCTCTTGAAGGATCCAGCAAGCGAAGAGGACTGAGCTTATGGAGTGTCCAACTTAAGGACATTAAAGGAAAGTGCTAGGTGGGAGGCAACCCACCATGGTATGGTCTTCCTTTTTATTAGTTTTATTTTATTTATGTCAGTGTTAATTTCCAATTTTGCATGTTTACCTTTACTTTGCTTTATTTATGAAAAAAATGCATATGACGTGTAAACGTCAATGAAGCGCACGTGTCATGTGGAGGTTCGCTCTCTATTAAAATGAACAGAGAGTTACGCTGGAACTGTGCGGGAGGGGTCCCTGGTGCACAAGCCACCCCACGCATATGCGTCACCTGCAATTTTGTCAATCCACACATGTACGGCAACGACGCGTACGCGTGGAATGAAAATCGGCGTAAATTAGTGATTCGAACAGAGAGTTGTGCGGGCATGATGCTGGACTCGTGCGCCTGGCACGATGAGTGATCACACGTACATGTGACCGACGCTTACGCATTGCTTAGCATTCTGCTCACCCATGCGTACGCGTAGGCGACGCGCGCGTGTCATAAGCGCCGCATCACTTAACTCAGCACGCCGCCTGTTACATTCTTTTCCTCTCCAATCCTAATTCTTCGTCCATCTTCATTCTTCTTCCTCCCTTCTTCTTACTTCTTCCTTCTTTCTTTTTCCCTTCTCTTACCACCACCGGAGACCACCACCTCCGGCAGCCACAATTTCCTTTCCTTTCCTTCTTCTCTTTCTACTCCTCTTCTCTCATTCTTACTCCCATTTATTCCCCTATTTCCATCTTCTCTTTAAAGTTTCTTTTCTTCCTGTCTTCTACTTTTTCATTCTTCTTTTATTTATTGCATTTGACTATTTTATTTATTTTTAATTTTATATTAGCTTTGCTTTTTATAATTTCTTTTTCATTCTTACATCTTGCATTTTTATGTTGGTATTGGAATTTTATTTGGGTGATTATTTTCCTATTTCTTAGCTTGTGGGTTGATGAGCGGATAATTTGTACTCTTTTTGGCATTGTTTTTAGTATGTTTTTAGTATGATTTAGTTAGTTTTTAGTATATTTTTGTTAGTTTTTAGCTAAAATTCACTTTTCTAGACTTTACTATGAGTTTGTGTGTTTTTCTGTGATTTCAGGTATTTTCTGGCTGAAATTGAGGGTTCTGAGCAAAAATCTGATTCAGAAACTGAAATGGACTGCAGATGCTGTTGGATTCTGACCTCCCTGCACTCGAAGTAGATTTTCTGGAGCTACAGAAGCCCAATTGGCGCGCTCTTAACGGCGTTGGAAAGTAGACATTCTGGGCTTTCCAGCAATATATGATAGTCCATACTTTACCCAAGATTTGATGGCCCAAACCGGCGTGGCAAATTAGCCTCAGAAATTCCAGCGTTTAACGCTGGAACTGGCATAAAACTTGGAGTTAAACGCCCAAACTGGCATAAAAGCTGGCGTTTAACTCCAGAAAAGGTCTCTACACGAAAATGCTTCATTGCTCAGCCCAAACACACACCAAGTGGACCCGGAAGTGGATTTTTACGTCATTTACTCATTTCTGTATACCCTAGGCTACTAGTTTACTATTAATAGGATCTTTTGACATTGTATCGGTACCTGATGACACTTTACACGTTTTCTTTGTGTACTTTCCACAGCATGAGTCTCTAAACCCCATGGTTGGGGGTGAGGAGCTCTGCTGT
>NC_029780.3:33150932-33152272 GCF_000817695.3 Arachis duranensis
ATCTCCAAAACCTCAACCTATTCTCCATTACTGCAAAATAAGTAATCATTTCATGTTCTTTTGCTTTTCACAATCAATCCTGATAATTTCTGATATCCTGACTAAGATTTACAAGATAACCATAGCTTGCTTCAAGCCGACAATCTCCGTGGGATCGACCCTTGCTCACGCAAGGTATTACTTGGACGACCCAGTGCACTTGCTGGTTAGTTGTGCGGAGTTGCAAAAGTGTGATTGCAATTTCGTGCACCAAGTTTTTGGCGCTGTTGCCGGGGATTGTTGAGTTTGGACAACTGACGGTTTATTTTGTTGCTTAGATTAGGACTGTTTTTATTTTTGTTGGTTTAGAGTCTTTTAGTTGAGTCTAGTTTCATATTTTAAGTTTGGTGTCAATTGCATGCTTTTGTTTTTCTCTTGAGTTTTTCGAATTTGCATGTTTTTAGTCCCTTTCTGATTCATAAAAATTCTAAGTTTGGTGTCCTCTTTGTGTTTTTCCCTTAAAAATTTTCGAAAATTTGTGTTTGATTTTCTAAAAATTTTTTAAGTTTGGTGTCTTTTTGTGTTTTTCTCTTTCCTCTTTTCAAAAATCAAATCTTTTTCATAAAAATTTTTCAATCATATCTTTTTAATTGCTAATCTCAAAATCTTTTTAATTAACTAATTGATTCAGTTCTCAATTTGCTTTGATCTTGCTTTCTTTTTAATTTTCGAATTTTTTTATTTTAATTTCCTTTTGTTTTATTTTATTTTTTCGGTTAATTCAAAAAAATAATAATAAAAAAATAAAAAATAAAAAAATATTTATCTATTTGCAATCCATATCAGTTCCCTTTATCCACTATGGACCTAAGTGGGATTGATCAGTCCAGAAGGACTCTGGGGTCATATGCTAACCCCATTACAACTGCATATGGGAGTAGCATATGTACACCTCCCATCAAAGCAAGCAGCTTTGAGCTAAATCCTCAACTCATTATCATAGTGCAGCAAAATTGCCAGTATTCCGGTCTTCCACAAGAAGAACCTACTGAGTTTCTGGCACAGTTTTTACAAATTGCTGACACAGTACATGATAAAGTAGTAGATCAGGATGTCTACAGATTATTACTGCTTCCATTTGCTGTAAAGGACCAAGCTAAGAGGTGGTTAAATAACCAACCTAAGGAAAGCATAAAGACATGGAAACAGCTGTCAGAAAAATTTCTGAATCACTATTTTCCTCCAAAACGGATGACACAGCTAAGGCTGAGCATCCAAGGCTTCAAACAAGGAGATAATGAATCCCTTTATGATTCCTGAGAGAGATACAGAGAGATGCTAAGAAAATGCCCCTCTGAAAT
>NC_029780.3:33153259-33153595 GCF_000817695.3 Arachis duranensis
AGGACATGATTGTCAAGGTTGGGCCATTTGCCTTTCCCACTGACTTTGTAGTGCTGGAAATGGAGGAGCACAAGAGTGCAACTCTAATTCTAGGAAGACCTTTCCTAGCAACTGGACGGACCCTCATTGATGTCCAAAAAGGGGAATTAACCCTGAGAGTCAATAAGGATGAGTTCAAGTTGAATGTTGTCAAAACTATGCAGCATCCAGACACATCAAATGACTGCATGAGCACTGATATTATTGACTCTTTGGTGGAGGAGATCAATATGACTGAAAGTCTTGAATCAGAGCTAGATGACATCTTTAAAGATGTTCAGCCTGATCTGGAGGAAA
>NC_029780.3:33153776-33154106 GCF_000817695.3 Arachis duranensis
CACAGGAAGAGGAAGCACTAATTCAAGTGCTAAGGACACACAAGACAGCTCTTGGGTGGTCCATAAGTGATCTTAAGGGCATTAGCCCAGCAAGATGCATGCACAAGATCCTATTGGAGGATGATGCTAAGCCAGTGGTTCAACTACAAAGGCGGCTAAATCCAGCCATGAGGGAGGTGGTGCAGAAAGAGGTCACCAAGTTACTGGAGGCTGGGATTATTTATCCTATTTCTGACAGCCCCTGGGTGAGCCCTGTCCATGTTGTCCCAAAGAAGGGAGGCATAACAGTGGTTCATAATGAAAAGAATGAACTGGTTCCTACAAGAACAT
>NC_029780.3:33154233-33157297 GCF_000817695.3 Arachis duranensis
TGCTAGAGAGACTAGCAGGTCATGAATACTACTGCTTTTTGGACGGCTACTCAGGTTACAACCAAATTGCAGTAGATCCTCAGGACCAAGAGAAAACAGCATTTACATGTCCTTCTGGAGTATTTGCCTACAGAAGGATGCCTTTTGGTCTGTGCAATGCACCTGCAACCTTTCAGAGGTGCATGCTCTCTATTTTCTCAGATATGGTAGAGAAATTTTTGGAAGTCTTTATGGATGACTTTTCAATATTTGGAGACTCATTCAGCTCCTGCCTTAACCATCTAGCACTTGTTCTGAAAAGATGCCAAGAGACCAACCTAGTTTTAAACTGGGAAAAATGTCACTTTATGGTGACTGAAGGGATTGTCCTTGGGCATAAAATTTCAAACAAGGGAATAGAGATGGATAAGGCAAAGGTAGAGGTAATTGAAAAATTACCACCACCTGCCAATGTTAAGGCAGTCAGAAGCTTTCTGGGGCATGCAGGATTCTACAAAAGGTTTATAAAGGATTTTTCAAAAATTGCCAAACCTCTGAGTAATCTGCTAGCTGCTAACACTCCATTTATTTTTGATAATGAGTGTCTGCAGGTGTTTGAGACTTTGAAAGCTAAGCTGGTCACAGCACCAGTCATCTCTGCACCAGACTGGACATTACCATTTGAACTAATGTGTGATGCCAGTGACCATGCAATTGGTGCAGTATTGGGACAAAGGCATGGTAAGCTTCCGCATGTCATTTACTATGGCAGCCGTATCCTAAATGATGCACAGAAGAACTACACAACCACAAAAAAGGAGTTACTTGCAGTGGTTTATGCCATTGACAAGTTCAGATCTTATTTAGTAGGATCAAAAGTGATTGTGTACACTGACCATGCTGCTCTTAAATATCTACTCACAAAGCAGGATTCAAAACCCAGGCTCATAAGATGGGTGTTGCTTCTGCAAGAGTTTGATATAGAAATAAGAGACAGAAAAGGGACAGAGAATCAAGTAGCTGATCACCTGTCAAGGATAGAACCAGTAGCAGGAGCATCCCTCTTTCCTACTGAGATCTCTGAAACCTTTCCGGATGAGCAATTGTTTGCTATTCAGGAAACTCCGTGGCTTGCAGACAGTGCAAACTATAAGACTCAAGGTTCTCCTTCTGTAACCATGGAGAGGAAGCATGAAGAGTTTCTCTCAAAACAGAGTCAAATAGAGCCCCCACAGTCAAACTCTAAGTTTGGTGTTGGGAGGCCACCACCAACTTCTAAGTTTGGTGTTGAACCCCCACATTCAAACTCTAAGTTTGGTGTTGGGAGGTTCTAACATTGCTCTGAGCATGTCTGAGGCTCCATGAGAGCCCTCTGTCAAGCTACTGACATTAAAGAAGCGCTTGTTGGGAGGCAACCCAATGTTATATTTTACACATTTTCCTTTGTTATTTTATGTTTTTTGTAGGTTGATGATCATGAGAAGTCACAAAATCAATTGAAAAAGCAAAAACAGAATGAAAAACAGAGAGAAAAACAGCACACC
This sequence comes from Arachis duranensis, assembly GCF_000817695.3. Taxonomy (NCBI): domain Eukaryota; kingdom Viridiplantae; phylum Streptophyta; class Magnoliopsida; order Fabales; family Fabaceae; genus Arachis; species Arachis duranensis. The sequence continues at coordinate 33,155,757 of NC_029780.3, forward strand.
CTGGAGGAAGACCCTGCTGGCGTTTAAACGCCAGTAAGGCTAGCAGATGGGCGTTTAACGCCCAGTCTGGCACTATTCTGGGCATTTAACGCCAGAAAAGGGCACCAGACTGGCGTTAAACGCCAGGAATGGGCACCAAGCCGGCGTTAAACGCCAGAAATGGGCACCAGCCCGGCGTTTAACGCCAGAATTGGCTCAAAACGCATTTTTGCATGCCACTTGGTGCAGGGATGACTTTTCCTTGACACCTCAGGATCTGTGGACCCCACAGGATCCCCATCTACCCCACCGCTCTCTCTCTTCTTTCTTCTGTTGCTCGAGGACGAGCAAACCTTCTAAGTTTGGTGTGGTAAAAGCGTTGCTTTTTATTTCTCCATAACCAATTATGGCACCTAAGGCCGGAGAAACCTCTAGAAGGAGGAAGGGGAAGGCAAAAGCTTCCACCTCCGAGCCATGGGAGATGGAGAGATTCATCTCAAGGGATGCACTTTCCTCCACAAAACTATTGGGAGCAAATCAACACCTCCCTAGGAGAATTGAGTTCCAACATGGGACAACTAAGGGTGGAGCACCAAGAACATTCTATCCTCCTCCATGAAATTAAAGAAGACCATAGAATCATGAGAGAGGAGCAACAAAGGCAAGGAAGAGACATTGAGAAGCTCAAGCACTCCATAAGATCTTCAAGAGGAAGAACAAGCCGCCATCACTAAGGTGGACCCGTTCTTTAATCTCCTTGTTCTTGATCTTCTATTTTTCGAATCTTTATGCTTATGTTTATCCATGTTTGTGTCTTATTACATGATCATTAGTATCTTAGTGTCTATGCCTTAAAGCTATGAATGTCCTATGAATCCATCACTTCTCTTAAATGAAAAATGCTTTAATCACAAAAGAACAAGAAGTACAGGATTTCAAATTTATCCTTGAAACTAGTTGAATTAGTTTGATGTGGTGACAATAATTTTTGTTTTCCGAATGAATGCTTGAACAGTGCATATGTCTTTTGAATTTGTTGTTTTGAGAATGTTAAATTGTTGGCTCTTGAAAGAATAAGGAAAAAGAGAACTGTTATTGAGGATCTAAAAAATCATCAGATTGATTCTTGAAGCAAAAAAAAAAAAAAAGAGAGAGAAAATTTCGAAAAAAAAGAGAAAGAAAAAGAAAAAAGAAAGAAAAAGAAAGAAATAAAGTTGTGATCCAAGGCAAAAAGAGTGTGCTTAAGAACCCTGGACACCTCTAATTGGGGACTCGAGCAAAGCTGAGTCACAATCTGAAATGGTTCACCCAATTATGTGTCTGTGGCATGTATGTATCCGGTGGTAATACTGGAAGACAGAGTGCTTTGGGCCACAGCCAAGACTCATACACTAGCTGTGTTCAAGAATCATTATACTTAACTAGGAGAATCAATAACACTATCTGAGTTCTGAGTTCCTATAGATGCTAATCATTCTGAGCTTCAAAGGATAAAGTGAGATGCCAAAACTGTTCGGAAGCAAAAAGCTACTAGTCCCGCTCATCTAATTGGAACTAAGTTT
>NC_029780.3:33157354-33164357 GCF_000817695.3 Arachis duranensis
AATCATCATACTTAACTAGGAGAATCAATAACACTATCTGAGTTCTGAGTTCTTATAGATGCCAATCATTCTGAACTTCAAGGGATAGAGTGAGATGCCAAAACTGTTCGGAGGCAAAAAGCTGCTAGTCCCGCTCATCTAATTGGAGCTATGTTTCCTTGATATTTTGGAGTCTATAGTATATTCTCTTCTTTTTATCCTATTTGGATTTTCAGTTGCTTGGGGACAAGCAACAATTTAAGTTTGGTGTTGTGATGAGCGGATAATTTGTACTCTTTTTGGCATTGTTTTTAGTATGTTTTTAGTATGATTTAGTTAGTTTTTAGTATATTTTTGTTAGTTTTTAGCTAAAATTCACTTTTCTGGACTTTACTATGAGTTTGTGTATTTTTCTGTGATTTCAGGTATTTTCTGGCTGAAATTGAGGGTTCTGAGCAAAAAACTGATTCAGAGACTGAAATGGACTGCAGATGCTGTTGGATTCTGACCTCCCTGCACTCGAAGTGGATTTTCTGGAGCTACAAGGATTCTGACCTCCCTGCACTCGAAGTGGAATTTCTGGAGCTACAGAAGCCCAATTGGCGCGCTCTCAACGGCGTTGGAAAGTAGACATCTTGGGCTTTCCAGCAATATATGATAGTCCATACTTTTTCCAAGATTTGATGGCCCAAACCGGCGTTCAAAGTTACCCTCAGGAATTCCAGCGTTAAACGCTGGAACTGGCATAAAACTTGGAGTTAAACGCCCAAACTGGCATGAAAGCTGGCGTTTAACTCCAGAAAAGGTCTCTACACGAAAATGCTTCATTGCTCAGCCCAAGCACACACCAAGTGGGCCCGGAAGTGGATTTTTAAGTCATTTACGGAAGTGGATTTTTACGTCATTTACTCATTTCTGTATACCCTAGGCTACTAGTTTACTATTAATATGATCTTTTGACATTGTATCGGTACCTGCTGACACTTTACACGTTTTCTTTGTGTACTTTCCATGGCATGAGTCTCTAAACCCCATGGTTGGGGGTGAGGAGCTCTGCTGTGTCTTGATGTATTAATGCAATTACTACTGTTTCTCATTCAATCATGCTTGCTTCTATTCTAAGATAATACTTGTTCTTAACCCGGATGAATGTGATGATCCGTGACAATCATCATCATTCTCAACTATGAACGTGTGCTTGACAACCACCTCCGTTCTACCTTAGATTAAGTAGATATCTCTTGGATTCTTTAATCGGAATCTTCGTGGTATAAGCTAGAACTGATGAACAGAATCTTCGTGGTATAAGCTAGATAGATGGCGGCATTCATGGGAATCCGGAAAGTATAACATTGTCTGTGGGATTCTGAGTAGGATTCTGGAATTGAATGACTGTGACGAGCTTCAAACTCCTGAGGCTGGGTGTTAGTGACAGATGCAAAAGAATCACTGGATTCTATTCCGGCCTGACCGAGAACCGATAGATGATTAGCCATGCTGTGACAGAGCATAGGAACATTTTCACTGAGAGGATGGGAGGTAGCCATTGACAACCGTGAAACCCTACATACAGCTTGCCATGGAAGGAGCCTTGCGTGTTTGATGAAGAAGACAGCAGGAAAGCAGAGATTCAGAAGACAGAGCATCTCCAAAACCTCAACTAACTAAGATTTACAAGATAACCATAGCTTGCTTCAAGCCGACAATCTCCGTGGGATCGACCCTTGCTCACGCAAGGTATTACTTGGACGACCCAGTGCACTTGCTGGTTAGTTGTGCGGAGTTGCAAAAGTGTGATTGCAATTTCGTGCACCATGGGTATTTTGAGGTATGATTCGACAATTAACATTTTATTTTGGCTCTCATATACACTTGGGTTGATTACCTTACTTCCTATTTTTAATTTTCACACCAAGTGTTTGTGAAAAAGCTCTCATGGTATTTTGATTTAATTTCTATTTTATTCTTGCACTTTAATGCCTCTTTTTCACAACCCTTGCAATCCATGTATATTGAGTTTATTATTTATTAATTGTCATCATAAAAATGCTCATAATTTTGTTGCATGTGACTATTAGTATTGATATTGATGCTTGAGCTACTCTTCTCATGCTTGTTACTTGCATGTTTTTATCCCTCTCGCATCTAGTTGTTATGATATGCCTTCATAATTTTACTTGATGTCTTATTTGCATGTTGTAGCTACCATGTATTTAAGACATTCTCTTTTCTTTTGGCATTCATTATTACTTAGACTCTCTTACTTCTGGTGTTTAGCTCTCTATATTTGACATTCCTTCTCTTTCTTCCTTCCTCAGGATGACCACCAAGAAAGGAAAAAAGAAGGCTTTTGGTAAGACATCGGCGAAGAAGAAAACTAAAAGAGCACCGGCTAAGACGCAACCATCCACAAGGGTCAAGCCACCTACTAAGCGGATGAAGAGGACTATCCGAGTTGATGAAGCGGAGAAGACATTTCCTGCACAGGACTCTGCACGTTTCACTAACCATTACTGTGAGCGGATGTTTTCCCTCTTAACAGAGAGAAACTACAATAATGAGAACCTCCTCATGCTTCCAAAGCATTTCATTGACTTTGTGGTGCCCCGCATTGAAAGGAGACAGTAGGGATTCTTAAGGAGGCAGCCGCGAGAAGCCAATCTATCTTGTGGTTTATATATGCTTGATTACTGTCTTATGGTTTATATATGCTTGATTACTTGTTTATTGTTGGTTTTGTGAATGGTTAGTTATAGTTTTCCATTTTCCTTTGCAATTTCTTATGTTTTGGTTTTATGCACACAAGGTGTTTGTGAAAATGCCAACTTTAGATTTTGATTAGATTTTCACACATTGGCTTGGGGTTTGAGTTCCTAGGATACTAGAGTCATAATGTCCAACATTTAGTGGCAATTCTTGGGTAGTAAGTCGACTCTTGTTTCTATTGCTAGCTTATTATCAACTACTTTGGTAAGTTAGCTAGGACTTATGGATTAAGGTTAGTTATTCTTGCTTGACTTGCTCCTCGATGTTTGGGGTAGACTAAGCGAGATTGACTCATCATAATTACCATAGTTTTGGTTATGGCGATGATAGGATTCCTTGGATCCTCATTCCCAAGTCAAGGCTCTATTATGCATTTATAACAATTTCAATAGTTTTGATCTTGTTTTCTTTTTACGTGCATTAATATCAATTTTGATCATTTCTTAGTTCTTTTATTACTCAAGTTCTTTTAATCTTTTGTTTCTTGATTCAAAACCCCGCATTTTTTAAAACCGAAAGCACAACACTTGAATTGCATTCCTAGGGAGCATGACCCGAGGTTTCATTACTCTTGGTTAATTATTGTTTGAAAATCTAAACTTTGATGTTGAGGATTGTTTGTTGGTCTAGGCTATACTTGCAACGAGATTCTATATTTTTGTGAAATTCTAAACCAACATTAATTCTCTCATCACGACGCGTACGCGTGACTGATGCGTACACGTGACCTGCGCTGAAGTCCAGCGATGCGTACGCGTGACAGAGCGTCATGTACTGCACTTAACAGAAGTCGCTGGGGATGATTTCTGGACCGATTTAGACTCAATTTCAAGCCCGAAAATACAGACTAGAGGCAGGGGTAGAGCTAAGACTGAAGACACTTCCACTTCCCTTTAGTTTTTGTTTTAGTTTCTGGAATTCTAAAGAGAAAAACACTTACTCTTCTCTAGGGTTTTGATTTCTTGGTTTTGCTTAGGATTGGATCTTGAGAGAGCTGCTACTACCTTCAAATGGAGTCATTGTCTTTAGAGTTTTCCTTCCTATTACTTCTACTTCTTTTAATTTTCCATTTAATTTCTTTGAATTCATGCTTGGTTCTTGTTATTTTGAATTGTATTAATATATTGAATCATTTTATATTTAATTTAAGTACGTGTTTAATTCGTATTAATTATTGCTCGTGTTAATTTTGATTTTATTAATTTATTTTAATTACCATGTCTTTTATTTACTCCTTTTATATGTCAATAAAAATGGCATTCATGTCAATGGAGTAGATATTTCAACTTGGCTTGGGAGTTGATTAATTGGAAACCCTTGGGTTGGAATACTCAAGTATCAATTTGTAATTAGGAATTGCTGGCTAACTCAATTTTTACTAACTCTAGTCCTTCCCTATGAAGTGACTAGGACTTGTGAATCATAGTTAGTACTACCCACTTGACTTTCCTTCATTAGTTAAATGATAACTAAGTGGAAGCAATAAACTTTTACTATTATTCTTGGGAAAATCAACAAGGATAGGAACTCCAATTTTTACTTCTAGCCAAGACCTTTTTATTAAATACATAATATCTATTGTTATTATTCATTGCTTTAATTCCTAGCCATTTATTTTTCTGTTCTCAAACTTCAAAATTATTCAGAAAATTCCTGACCAATAATTTACATCATTGTGTCAACTCTTTGGGAAACGACCCGGGATTCTACTCCCGGTTATTTATTCTTAATTGTGACACACTTCTAAATTGATAGTGGAAATTTTGTCAGTTAAGACTGTACTTGCAACGATTCTTTTATCAGAATTTCTTAACCGACATTTTTTCACCCATCATTGGTCACTATTTTCTAATTAGCGACCAAGATTTTAGCAACCGCCATAAATCGGTCGCTGAACCCTTAGCAATTGATTTTTAAAGAAAATCGGTCGCTAAATTGGTCGCTAATCCGGTAATTTCTTGTAGTGTCGGTTGCGTAGCTTACATAGATTGTCGCTAGACACATTGGTAGAGGGCTTTCTGATGCAAGACACATTCTCCATGCTTAGGCAATACGTCTTCTCACCAAAGCCATGCATGGTTCGATACCCATGTAACTAGGAGCCTCTAAGATGTTGACTGCATTCATGTTACAACTTTATTTCTGCTTCGATCCCTTCCTTCGCAGGGGGGAATTTGTCGCGTTCCATATTCCACGGTAAGACCCGAATGATATGTCTTATCCCATGTCATGTAGTAGCTATCTTTTTTTTTTTAGGTGGCGAGTTTGAGATGGTTTGCTCCATGATGGCATATTAGGGCTACAGAAAGTACCATATTGGGTTTAGGGCTGTCCAATCGTTACACCCCATGAACATTAGTTTTACCTCATGATTACCAATGGGCTCTTTTTGAAAGGGCTAAAGTCGGGTCATTCTAGAGAGTTTCATTCGTGCCTAAAGTGGTCTTGAGATCCTGTGTTGCTAATGAAGTTAGTGGGGTTGCTTAATTCCTGCTTCGTGGCTATACTCCGGCATAAGGTGCCCTTGGTCATTGGTGCACAAAATTGTGATCATCAATGGCGTCAACAACATGGTACGCTCAATTGCAATCTCAACTCTTCATCACAACTTCTCACAACTAACCAGCAAGTGCACTGGGTCGTCCAAGTAATAAACCTTACGCGAGTAAGGGTCGATCCCACGGAGATTGTTGGTATGAAGCAAGCTATGGTCATCTTGTAATTCTCAGTCAGGCGGATTCAAATGGTTATGGAGGATTAATGATTAAAAGATAAATAAAACATAAAATAAAGATAGAGATACTTATGTAATTCAATGGTGAGAATTTCAGATAAACGTATGGAGATGCTTTTTCCCTTCCGTCTCTCTGCTTTCCTACTGTCTTCATCCAATCCTTCTTACTCCTTTCCATGGCAAGCTGTATGTTAGGCATCACCGTTGTCAATGGCTACAGTCCCGTCCTCTCAGTGAAAATGTTCAATGCGCTCTATCACAGCACGGATATTCATCTGTTGGTTCTCGATCATGTCGGAATAGAATCCAGTGATTCTTTTGCGTCTGTCACTAACGCCCCACAATCGCGAGTTTGAAGCTCATCATAGTCATTCAATCCCTGAATCCTACTCAAAATACCACAGACAAGGTTTAGACCTTCTGGATTCTCAAGAATGGCCGCCAATGGATTCTAGCTTATACCACGAAGATTCTGATTAAGGAATCCAAGAGATATCCACTCAATCTAAGGTAGAACGGAGGTGGTTGTCAGGCACACGTTCATAGGTGAGAATGATGATGAGTGTCATGGATCATCACATTCATCAAGTTAATGAACAAGTGATATCTTAGAACAAGAATAAGCTGAATTGAATAGAAGAACAATAGTAATTGCATTAATACTCGAGGTACAGCAGAGCTCCACACCTTAATCTATGGTGTGTAGAAACTCCACCGTTGAAAATACATAAGAACAAGGTCTAGGCATGGCCGAATGGCCAGCCTCCCAAAGAGGGTTCAATCATAAAAACATGATCAAAAGATGATCCAAAGATTGAAAGATCCTCCAAATACAATAGCAAAAGGTCCTATTTATAGAGAACTAGTAGCCTAAGGTTTACAGAAATGAGTAAATGACGTAAAAATCCACTTCTGGGCCCACTTGGTGTGTGCTTGGGCTGAGCATTAAAGCTTCCATGTGTAGAGACTTTTCTTGGAGTTAAACGCCAACTTTTGTGCCAGTTTGGGCGTTTAACTCCCACTTTTGTGCCAGTTCCGGCGTTTAACGCTGGGAATTCTGAAGCTAACTTGGAACCCCTGTTTGGGCCATCAAATCTCGGGAAAGTAAGGACTATTATATATTTCTGGAAAGCCCTGGATGTCGACTTTCCAACGCAATTGAGAGCGTGCTAATTGGGCTTCTGTAGCTCCAGAAAATTCACTTCGAGTGCAGGGAGGTCAGAATCCAACAGCATCTGCAGCCCTTTTCAGCCTCTGAATCAGATTTTTGCTCAGGTCCCTCAATTTCAGCCAGAAAATACCTGAAATCACCGAAAAACACACAAAATCATAGTAAAGTCCAGAAAAGTGAATTTTAAATAAAAACTAATAAAAATATAATAAAAACTAACTAAAACATACTAAAAGCATACTAAAAACAATGCCAAAAAGCGTATAAATTATCCGCTCATCACAACACCAAAGTTAAATTGTTGCTTGTCTCCAAGCAACTGAAAATCAAATAAGATAAAAAGAAGAGAATAT
>NC_029780.3:33164556-33168757 GCF_000817695.3 Arachis duranensis
GTGTTATTGATTCTCCTAATTAAGTATGATGATTCTTGAACACAGCTACTTTATGAGTCTTGGCCGTGGCCCAAAGCACTCTGTTTTCCAGTATCACCACCTGATACATCCATACCACAGACACATAACTGGGTGAACCTTTTCAGATTGTGACTCAGCTTTGCTAGAGTCCCCAATTAGAGGTGTCCAGGGTTCTTAAGCACACTCTTTTTGCTTTGGATCACGATTTTAACTGCTCAGTCTCAAGTTTTCACTTGACACCTTCACGCCACAAGCACATGGTTAGGGACAGCTTGGTTTAGCCGCTTAGGCCAGGATGTTATTCCTGTAGGCCCTCCTATCCATTGATGCTCAAAGCCTTGGATCCTTTTTATTATCCTTGCCTTTTGGTTTAAAGGGCTATTGGCTTTTTCTGCTTGCTCTTTGTTTTTTTTTTGAATTCACTGCTTTTTCTTGCTTCGAGAATCATTTTTATGATTTTTCAGATCCTCAATAACATGTCTCCTTTTTCATCATTCCTTCAAGAGCCAACAATTTTAACATTCATGAACAACAAATTCAAAAGACATATGCACTGTTCAAGCATACATTCAGAAATCAAAAGTATTGCCACGACATCAAAATAATTAATCTGTTATAAAATTCGAAATTCATGCAATTCTTCTCTTTTTCAATTAAGAACATTTTTCATTTAAGAAAGGTGATGGATTCATAGGACATTCATAACTTTAAGGCATAGACACTAAGACACTAATGATCATAAGACACAAACATAAATAAAACATAAAGCATAATTTTCGAAAAACAGAAAAATAAAGAACAAGGAGATTAAAGAACGGGTCCACCTTAGTGATGGCGGCTTGTTCTTCCTCTTGAAGATCTTATGGAGTGCTTGAGCTCCTCAATGTCTCTTCCTTGCCTTTGTTGCTCCTCTCTCATGATTCTTTGATCTTCTCTAATTTCATGGAGGAGGATGGGGTGTTCTTGGTGCTCCACCCTTAGTTGTCCAATGTTAGAACTCAATTCTCCTAGGGAGGTGTTGATTTGCTCCCAATATTTTTGTGGAGGAAAGTGCATCCCTTGAGGCATCTCAGGGATTTCATGATGAGGAATTTCCTCATGTCCATGAGTGGGATCTCTTGTTTGCTCCATCCTCTTCTTAGTGATGGGCTTGTCCTCATCAATGAGGATGTCTCCCTCTATGTTAATTCCAACTGAATTACAGAGGTGACAAATGAGATGAGGGAAGGCTAACCTTGCCAAGGTAGAGTACTTGTCCGCCACCTTATAAAGTTCTTGGGATATAACCTCATGAACTTCTACTTCCTCTCCAATCATGATGCTATGAATCATGATAGCCCGGTCTATAGTAACTTCGGACCGGTTGCTAGTGGGAATGATTGAGCGTTGGATAAACTCCAACCATCCCCTAGCCACGGGCTTGAGGTCATGCCTTCTCAGTTGAACTGGCTTCCCTCTTGAATCTCTCTTCCATTAAGCGCCCTCTTCACAAATGTCTATGAGGACTTGGTCCAACCTTTTATCAAAGTTGACCCTTCTAGTGTAGGGGTGTTCATCTCCTTGCATCATTGGCAAGTTGAATGCCAACCTTACATTTTTCGGACTAAAATCTAAGCATTTCCCCCGAACCATTGTAAGCCAATTCTTTGGGTCCGGGTTCACACTTTGATCATGGTTCTTGGTGCTCCATGCATTGGCATAGAACTCTTGAACCATTAAGATTCCGACTTGATGAATGGGGTTGGTAAGAACTTCCCAACCTCTTCTTCGGATCTCATGTTGGATCTCTGGATATTCACTCTTTTTGAGTTTGAAAGGGACCTCGGGGATCACCTTCTTCATGGCCACAACTTTCATAGAAGTGGTCTTGATGCACCCTTGAGATGAATCTTTCCATCTCCCATGACTCGGAGGTGGAAGCTTTTGCCTTCCCTTTCCTCTTTCTAGAGGTTTCTCCAGCCTTAGGTGCCATAAATGATTATGGAAAAACAAAAAGCAACACTTTTGCCACACCAAACTTAGAAGGTTTGCTCGTCCTCGAGCAAAAGAAGAAAGAAAGGAGTAGAAGAAGAAGAAAATGTAGGAGATGGAGAGGGCTTTGTGGTTCGCCTGAGGGGGAGAAGTAGTGTTTAGGTTGTGTGAAAATGAAGGAGTGAAGTAGGGTTTATATAGGGGTGGAGAGAGGGGTAGGGTTCGGCCATTATGGGTGGGTTTGGGAGGGAAAGTGGATTGAATTTGGATGGTGGGGTAGGTGAGGTTTTATGAAGGATGGATGTGAGTGGTAAAGAGAATGGTGGGATTTGATAGGTGGGGGTTTTTTGAGGAAGAGGTATTGAGGTGATTGGTGAATGGGTGAAGAAGAGAGAGAGTGGTGGGGTAGGTGGGGATCCTGTGGGGTCCACAGATCCTGAGGTGTCAAGGATAGCTCATCCCTACACTAAGTGGCGTGTAAAACGCCCTTTCTGCCAATCCTGGCGTTAAACGCCAGGCTGCTGCCCTTTTCTAGCGTTAAACGCCAGTCTGGTGCCCTTTTCTGGCGTTAAACGCCAGTCTGGTGCCCCTTTCTGGCGTTAAACGCCCAGAATGGTGCTAGACTGGGCGTTAAACGCCCATTTGCTGCCCTTACTGGCGTTTAAACGCCAGCAAGGTCTTCCTCCAGGGTGTGCTGTTTTTCTTTCTGTTTTTCATTAACGCCAGCAAGATTCTCCTCCAGGGTGTGCTATTTTTCTTTCTATTTTTATTCTGTTTTTTGCTTTTTCAATTGATTTTGTGACTTCTCATGATCATCAACCTACAAAAAAACTATAAAATAACAATGGAAAATAGATAAATATAACATTGGGTTGCCTCCCAACAAGCACTTCTTTAATGTCAGTAGCTTGACAGTGGGCCCTCATGGAGCCTCACAGATGTTCAGAGTAATGCTAGAACCTCCAAACACCAAACTTAAACTTTGAATGTGGGGGTTCAACACCAAACTTAGAGTTTGACTGTTGGGGCTCTGTTTGACTCTGTTTTGAGAGAAGCTCTTCATGCTTCCTCTCCATGGTTACAGAGGGATATCCTTGAGCCTTAAACACAAAGGATTCTTCATTCACCTGAATGATCAATTCTTCTTTGTCAACATCAATCACAGTCTTTGCTGTGGCTAGGAAGGGTCTGCCAAGGATGATGGATTCATCCATGCACTTCCCAGTCTCTAGGACTATAAAATCAGTAGGGATGTAATGGTCTTCAACCTTTACCAGAACATCCTCTACAAGTCCATAAGCTTGTTTTCTTGAATTGTCTGCCATCTCTAGTGAGATTCTTGCAGCTTGTACCTCAAAGATCCCTAGCTTCTCCATTACAGAGAGAGGCATGAGGTTTACACTTGACCCTAGCATGAGGTTTATGCTTGACCCTAGGTCACACAGAGCCTTCTCGAAGGTCATGGTGCCAATGTACAAGGTATTGAGAACTTCCTAGGGTCCTGTCTCTTTTGAGGTAATCTCTGCCTAGTCAAGTCATCCAGGTCTTTGGTGAGCAAAGGGGGTTCGTCCTCCCATGTCTCATTACCAAATAACTTGTCATTTAACTTCATGATTGCTCCAAGGTACTTAGCAACTTGCTCTTCAGTGACATCTTCATCCTCTTCAGAGGAAGAATACTCATCAGAGCTCATGAATGGCAGAAGTAAATCCAATTGAATCTCTATGGTCTCAGTGTGAGCCTCAGATTCCCATGGTTCCTCATTAGGGAACTCATTGGAGGCTAGTGTACGTCCATTGAGGTCTTCCTCAGTGGCGATCACTGCTTCTTCCTCCTCTCCAATTTCGGCCATGTTGATGGCCTTACACTCTCCTTTTGGATTCTCTTCTGTATTGCTTGGAAGAGTACTAGGAGTGAGTTCAATAACTTTCTTACTCAGCTGACCCACTTGTGCCTCCAAGTTTCTAATGGAGGACCTTGTTTCAGTCATGAAACTTTGAGTGGTTTTGATTAGATCAGAGAGCATGGTTGCTAAGTCAGAGTGGCTCTGCTTAGAATTCTCTGTCTGTTGCTGAGAAGATGATAGAAAAGGCTTGCCATTGCTAAACCTGTTTCTTCCACCATTATTGTTGTTGAAACCTTGTTGAGGTCTCTGTTGATCCTTCCATGAGAGATTTGGATGATTTCTCCATGAAGGATTATAGGTGTT
>NC_029780.3:33168838-33170695 GCF_000817695.3 Arachis duranensis
GCATCATAGAAGATACCTATGATGCTCCATTCAGAAAGCATGTCAAAAGGACACTTTCTGATCAATTGTTTGTATCTTTCCCAAGCTTCGTAGAGGGATTCACCTTCCTTCTGTCTGAAGGTTTGGACTTCCACTCTAAGCTTACTCAATTTTTGAGGTGGAAAAAACTTTGCCAAGAAGGCATTGACTAGCTTTTCCCAAGAGTTCAGGCTTTCTTTAGGTTGTGAGTCCAACCATATCAGCTCTGTCTCTTACAGCAAAAGGGAATAGCATAAGTTTGTAGACCTCAGGGTCAACCCCATTGGTCTTGACAGTGTCACAGATTTGTAAGAATTCAGCTAAAAACTTATGAGGATCTTCCAATGGAAGTCCATGAAACTTGTAATTCTGTTGCATTAGAGAAACTAATTGAGGCTTAAGCTCAAAGTTGGTTGCTCCAATGGCAGGGATAGAGATGCTTCTCCCATAGAAGTCGGGAGTAGGTGCAATAAAGTCACCCATCACCTTCCTTGCATTGTTGGCATTGTTGTTGTTTTCGGCTTCCATGTCTTCTTCTTGTTTGAAGATTTCTGTTAGGTCCTCTACAGAGAGTAGTGCTTTAGCTTCTCTTAGCTTTCGCTTCAAGGTTTTTTCAGGTTCAGGGTCAGCCTCAACAAGAATGCTTTTGTCTTTGCTCCTGCTCATATGAAAGAGAAGAGAACAAGAAAATATGGAATCCTCTATGTCACAGTATAGAGATTCCTTGAGATGTCAGAGGAAAAGAAGAATAGAAGGAGGAGGTAGAATAAGAAGAATTTGAACTTATCAAGAGAGATAGAGTTTGAATTGTTGATAGTGGAGGAGTGTTAGTCCTTAAATAGAAGGATGTGAGAAGAGGGGAAGAATTTTCGAAAATAAATTAAAAGATTTTGAGGAAAAATTTTGAAAAATTGAAGAATGATTTTCGAAAATTAAAGTTGGGAAAGAAATAAAGTGATTTTTGAAAAAGATTTTGAAATTAGAAATAAAAAAGATTGAAAATTATTTGGAAAAAGAAGTGATTGAAAAGATATGATTGAGATACAATTTAAAAAGATTTGATTTTTAAAATTAATGACTTGGCTAACAAGAAATTTAAAGGATATGATTCAAACATTAAACCTTTCTTAACAGAAAAGGCAACATACTTGAAATGTTGAATCAAATCATTAATTGTAGGCAAGTATTTTTGAGAATGGAAAGAAATTGATTTTGAAAATATATGATTGAAAAGATATGGTTTGAAAAAGATTTGATTTTGAAAAATTATGAAAACTTAAAAAAAATTTGAATTAAAAACAAAATCTTCCCTCTTGTATCATCCTGGCGTTAAACGCCCAGAATGGTATCCATTCTGGCGTTTAACGCCCAAAATGCTACCCTTTTGGGCATTAAACACCCAGCCAGGTACCTGGCTGGCGTTTAAACGCCAGTTTTCCTTCTTCATTGGGCGTTTTGAACGCCCAGATTTTTCTGTATAATTCCTCTGCTGCATGTTCTGAATCTTCAATTCTCTGTATTATTGACCTGAAAAGACACAATTTAAAAAATTTTTGGATTTTTTTAATGATGAGGAATAATCAAAATGCCACTAAGATCAAATAAACAATGCATGCAAGACACCAAACTTAGAAGTTTGTATACTATTGACACTAACAAATTGAGAATGCATATGAGAAACAACAAAACACTCAAGACAAGAGAATTTAAAGATCAGAGTAAGAAAATCATCAAGAACATCTTGAAGATCAATGAAGGACATAATGCATGTAATTTTCGAAAATTAGAAGACTAAAAACATGCAATGGACACCAAACTTAAAATTAGACACTAGACTCA
>NC_029780.3:33170921-33171847 GCF_000817695.3 Arachis duranensis
CATTCAAGAGCTAAATTGATGAAGATCAATCAGCTTTGGTGATGATAAGAACATCACCTTGAAACACTAGAATTCATTCTTAAGAACTCTGAAGAACAAAATAAAATAAAATGACCTAATCTAAGCAACAAGATGAACCATCAGTTGTCCATACTCGAACAATCCCCGGCAACGGTGCCAAAAACTTGGTGCACGAAATTGTGATCATCAATGGCGCCATCAACATGGTACGTTCAATTGCAATCTCAACTCTTTATCATAACTTCGCACAACTAATTAGCAAGTGCACTGGGTCGTCCAAGTAATAAACCTTACGCGAGTAAGGGTCGATCCCACGGAGATTGTTGGTATGAAGCAAGCTATGGTCATCTTGTAAATCTCAGTCAGGCGGATTCAAATGGTTATGGAGGATTAATGATTAAAAGATAAATAAAACATAAAATAAAGATAGAGATACTTATGTAATTCATTGGTGAGAATTTAAGATAAGCGTATGGAGATGCTTTGTCCCTTCTGTCTCTCTGCTTTCCTACTGTCTTCATCCAATCCTTCTTACTCCTTTCCATGGCAAGCTGTATGTTGGGCATCACCATTGTCAATGGCTACAGTCCCGTCCTCTCAGTGAAAATGTTCAACGCGCTCTGTTACAGCACGGCTATTCATCTGTCGGTTCTCGATCATGTCGGAATAGAATCCAATGATTCTTTTGCGTCTGTCACTAACGCCCCACAATCGCGAGTTTGAAGCTCGTCACAGTCATTCAATCCCTGAATCCTACTCAGAATACTACAGACAAGGTTTAGACCTTTTGGATTCTCAAGAATGGCCGCCAATGGATTCTAGCTTATACCACGAAGATTCTGATTAAGGAATCCAAGAGATATCCACTCAAGCCTTGTTTGCATGTAGAACGGAAGTGGTTGTCA
>NC_029780.3:33171999-33173545 GCF_000817695.3 Arachis duranensis
AATAGTAATTGCATTAATACTCGAGGTACAGCAGAGCTCCACACCTTAATCTATGGTGTGTAGAAACTCTACCGTTGAAAATACATAAGAACAAGGTCTAGGCATGGTCGAATGGCCAGCCTCCCAAAGAGGGTTCAATCATAAAAACATGATCAAAAGATGATCCGAAGATTGAAAGATCCTTCAAATACAATAGTAAAATTTCCTATTTATAGAGAACTAGTAGCCTAGGGTTTACAAAAATGAGTAAATGACATAAAAATCCACTTTCGGGCCCACTTGGTGTGTGCTTGGGCTGAGCATTAAAGCTTCCATGTGTAGAGACTTTTCTTGGAGTTAAACGCCAGCTTTTGTGCCAGTTTGGGCGTTTAACTCTCACTTTTGTGCCAGTTCCGGTGTTTAACGCCGGAAATTCTGAAGCTGACTTGGAACGCCTATTTGGGCCATCAAATCTCAAGCAAAGTATGGACTATTATATATTTATGGAAAGCATTGGATGTCTACTTTCCAATGCAATTCAGAACGTGCCAATTGGGCTTCTGTAGCTCAAGAAAATCCACTTTGAGTGCAGGGAGGTCAGAATCCAATAGCATCTGCAGCCCTTTTCAGCCTCTGAATAAGATTTTTGCTCAGGTCCCTCAATTTCAGCCAGAAAATACCTGAAATTACAGAAAAACACACAAACTCATAGTAAAGTCCAGAAAAGTAAATTTTAAATAAAAACTAATAAAAATATAATAAAACTAACTAAAACATACTAAAAGCATACTAAAAACAATGCCAAAAAGCGTATAAATTATCCGCTCATCAGTCATGTAGTTGGCGACATCTGGCAAAGCATAAACTGAACAATAGGCATGTGTGTCCCCTTTTTTTATCTTTCATGCTGGGCTTGGAGGCCCAAATTAATACCCACACACTTAGTCGACTTTGAGAGCCTGGTTGCGACTGTTTCTACTTA
Source organism: Arachis duranensis (assembly GCF_000817695.3). Classification (NCBI taxonomy): domain Eukaryota; kingdom Viridiplantae; phylum Streptophyta; class Magnoliopsida; order Fabales; family Fabaceae; genus Arachis; species Arachis duranensis. The sequence goes on from NC_029780.3 coordinate 33,172,961, forward strand.
GTGTGGGTCCGGTTGTTTTTTTCCTATTTCGTTAGTTCCTAGTATTGGTGGAGTGCGATAATTGGCAGTCCGGATACATAGTTTGTAAAGGGTTTAGCTGTGAATTTTTTGGTTTGCAATGGGCTTGTTCTTGTCTCTTTTCGTTACTTTGGTGCCCAATAATGGTGGGGTTTGCGCACTGGAGGTCCACCTAATTAGTTTATAGAGGGAGCGTTATCCATTAACTCATTATGTGTATGTTTTTTTTTTTGGGTCAAGACCCGAACCACCAACCCAGCCCATATCCAAAGAGAAACGAAGCTCATTATGCATATGTTGATTTTGAATAAAGCAATACCCCAGCTGATGAGCGGATAATTTGTATGCTTTTTGGCATTGTTTTCAGTATGTTTTTAGTATGATCTAGTTAGTTTTTAGTATATTTTTATTGGCTTTTAGCTAAAATTCACTTTTCTGGACTTTACTATGAGTTTGTGTGTTTTTCTGTGATTTCAGGTATTTTCGGGCTGAAATTGAGGGTCCTGAGCAAAAATCTGATTCCGAGACCAAAAAGGACTGCAGATGCTGTTGGATTCTGACCTCCCT
>NC_029780.3:33173630-33174212 GCF_000817695.3 Arachis duranensis
CCAATTGGCGCGCTCTCAACGGCATTGGAAAGTAGACTTCCTGGGCTTTCCAGCAATATATGATAGTCCATACTTTGCCCAAGATTTGATGGCCCAAACCGGCGCTCAAAGTCACCCTCAGAAATTCAAGCGTTAAACGCCGGAACTGGCATAAAACATGGAGTTAAACGCCCAAACTGGCATGAGAACTGGCATTTAACTCCAGAAAAGGTCTCTACACGAAAATGCTTCATTGCTCAGCCCAAGCACACACCAAGTGGACCCAGAAGTGGATTTTTACGTCATTTACTCATTTCTGTACACCCTAGGCTACTAGTTTACTATTAATAGGATCTTTTGACATTGTATCAAGAGGATTATGACCTCATGACATTTTTACACCCTTCTTTGTGTACCCTCCACAGCATGAGTCTCTAAACCCCATGGTTGGGGGTGAGGAGCTCTGCTGTGTCTTGATGGATTAATGCAATTACTACTGTTTCTCATTCAATCATGCTTGCTTCCATTCTAAGATAATACTTGTTCTTAATCCGGATGAATGTGATGATCCGTGACAATCATCATCATTCTCAACCATGAACG
>NC_029780.3:33174393-33209313 GCF_000817695.3 Arachis duranensis
TTTCACTGAGAGGATGGGAGGTAGCCATTGACAACGGTGAAACCCTACATACAGCTTGCCATGGAAGGAGACTTGCGTGTTTGAAGAAGAAGACAGTAGGAAAGCAGAGATTCAGAAGATGGAGCATCTCCAAACCTCAACCTATTCTCCATCACTGCAAAACAAGTAATCATTTCATGTTCTTTTGCTTTTCACCATCAATCCTGATAATTTCTGATATCCTGACTAAGATTTACAAGACAACCATAGCTTGCTTCAAGCCGACAATCTCTGTGGGATCGACCCTTGCTCACGCAAGGTATTACTTGGATGACCCAGTACACTTGCTGGTTAGTTGTGCGGAGTTGCAAAAGTGTGATTGCAATTTCGTGCACCACCAGCCCATAGATTTTTTGGTTCCTTGTTTCATTCGTACATGAATGTGTCGGCCCCAACACCCATTCAGCCATGGTACTCCTGAATAGGCCCAACTCTTACCACCCCTAGAAAACATGGTACACAGCATTTTATTCAAAAGAGGTCCTCATTCGGTGGTCAAACCGGCTCACAAGAAAACAAAAATTGGGCTACATGTTGGCTTTGGATTCTTTCTTAGGAAAAAGATGGCACAGTTTCTTCCGTAGCCTATGCCGTGCCCTAGCCTCCCTTTCTGAGATCGCATTTTGTCTGCGGACCTTGGTCGACCGGCGGCATTGGCAACCCCACTGAATCTTCCGTTCATTACACGGAAAGGAAGCTAGTTTGCTCCTTCAGAGGTGGACATTTCGGTCAGATCCCGCCGTTGTATTTCATGTGCGAGTCACGCCGATGGAGTAGTCGGGATGGTTCGCTTGGAATCTTATACGGGTTACTCCAGAGGTCGGCTTGTGTAAAAGCGAGGCTTTTAGAGTCGGGTTCGCCCGTGGTTGTCTCGGTCGACGACACGGCTTGTTGGTTTCATTACTCCTCCACCGTAAGGTCAGCTCTTTGCAAGACTGTTGCTGCCGCCCTCCATTTTAGGTTCACTCAATTTCATGCAGGTTACTATCCTTGCTAACAATCGTCTGTGTTTTTATTCCCCCTTTTCTCTTAGTTATGGAAAAGAAGGCGATTTTGTTATTAGGGGAACAGTATTCCTTGGGTGTACATGGTTCGTGACCAGTTTAAATTTAAAGACCGGGTTCTTGCTGATAGTTGTTGGCACCTCGGATTTGGCTAATGTGTGTTTGTTTCCCTAATTGGCATTTTATGGTTCAGGGTAGTCGTAGAGAGGAAATGCCTTGAAATACCCTTTAATTGCACGAATGTAAACTCGTGTGTGTTTTGTATTAATTTATTCTACTTTCTCATGGTAATTTCATCTTGTGAGCGGTAATCCCCGACTGTTTAGCCATACTTCGTAAACTATGAAAGGAATGGTGGGTAGCTGTTCGGTCCTTGAGTATATGCTACAATGTTTTACTATGTCATTATTTTTCGGTTCCTATCATGGAGATACAAATGTATAGCTTGTTGACTCTTAGCATCATTTATGACCACGATGAATGTAAGCTCATGATCAACAGTAGTTCATGTTTATATGATTCTACCTTGTATTTGTATTTTGCAATCGCATGATGACGTCTTCCAATGTGTTTCCTACAGGAGTTCCCCTCGTGTCTCCATTGGCCAGCACCCAGGCGACAGCCCTTTCCAGTCGTCTAATGGTCCCATTCCATGTTAGCTCCATCCTAGTTCAACATGTTCTGTGTCGTGTGCCTGGAAAAGTACCAAACAAACCCCTGTCAAGTAAGCTCGTGCCTATTTGCTTGACATCATCACATTGTTCTATTAAGTAGGTCTGTTCCAAGTGGCCCATTTTGGAAGAGGCATTCTTAGGGTTTGAAATTGTTCTTGCAAGGTTTTGCATGCGGGCGACGATGATTCTCTCGTCTCAGCTGCAAGTTGTGGCTCCTCCTGTGGAGCACACCACCATGTAAGGATCCTCAACTTGCTACTCGAATTGATTCTGCACCTAAGACAACTACTGGAGATAATGTAAAATCCATTGTTGTTTGTGTCACATAGAATTGCAGTCTCGTTGTAGAGACCGTTGCTAGCACTGTTTCTGGTATGAAGTATAACATCAAAAGATTGTCAAATGCCATTTCCCGACATGATGAGGTGGTGTCGGAGATCAGAGATGCGATCAAAGAATTGGCGGCCGAAAAATCCTTTATGTCGGTAACTGAACCTTCGAAGGGGTGTTGCGACAGTTGCAAATGCTGCCAGATGAAAAATTGGTCGTAAGCCCCTGAACGGTTAGTGAGAAGTTAGAAACCGGCAAAGCAATCTCGACCCGGTAAAATCCAGAAGGCGCGTGCCGCAACAAACTGACCAGTTATCGACACCACCTTTAGTGTCAACCACATTCTGTTTAGCACGAAGAGAAACAAGGTGCCAATGTCGCAGTCCCATTCAAGTCCAAAAGCATCACCGACATAGCCGTCACCTGAAGTGGTGTGTAGTATTCTAGTAGTTCTTTGTTTAATCATCAAAACTGCTTACTCATTAACTTGCGTGGTTGCCATAACACAATTCGATGGCACATTTCAGGTGGATTTAACCTTTGACACCATCGGAGACACGTCCGCATTACACACCGATGCCAACATCAAATGTGTGAGTTTTGGAGGAGCCGGAGGGTGTAGGTGCAACGACTGGCCTCCTGCTCCCGATAACATGGTCAACTTAGGCAATCTACTGAGTATGAAGGTTGAGCGCATCCCACAGGTTAGGATTTACATTCTATCTTTGAATACACCATGCCAAATCTTATTATTGAATAACGTGATTTGGTGTGTGAGTTATCGGTAACCTGAAGTATATCTTGCAGATAATGAACCTTGTCTTCCGTCCGAAGGACGGGATGAATTTGTTCGGGCTGGAGTTGGTCGTAGCAACCTACGTCTTTAGCCAAGATCTTCCAGAGAGGTATTTAACACTATCTACCGGTGTATGATTAGCCACGTGACATGTGCACAGGTACGATCCTATTCATTAGAGTCTGGGGGCATTTGCCCCTATTGAGTTTTCAGAAAAAAAAGTATATATACAATACACTTTGTTGTGATGTGTATTTACTCTTATATGGAAAAAAATTATTCATGCGTTGAAAAACTTTATATTATTAAATAATAACAACATATCAATAAAAATTATCGTGGTATATAAATTTAATCTATCAGAAGTCGAAAAATCAAATTTATTCATAATAAAAAACAAACAAACAGATAAACTAATAATAACAATTGTCACCCCTCTAGCCAATCAGTTAATTAACTTTTAATTAACTAAAGCTAAGTGTGATTTCCATAAAAGATATTATTAGTATTTAATACTTTTCTTAAAAATTACTTTATCTGTCACATAATTATATATTGAGATGTAATTTTTTATTCATCAAGAATATATAATGTGATAGTTACGAAATCTTTGACAAAGCATTAGTACTAAATATTAAACGTAACATTGTCAAAATATTGGGATTAGAAAAAAATACTTCTAAATTAATATGCTTTTTGATGTATTAATTAAATTACAAAAACTTTGTTAACATACTTTTGCTCTGGCGCCAATCAGGGTCCTTAATTTTTTGCTGGAGCCCTGAATGTTTCACGACAAACTTGAGATGAATTTTTGGGGTTCTTTTTTATTGTACAGTGTGAAACATAACCGTCGCCGTCTTGTTATTTTGTATATATCCTAAACTTGTTGCCCATTCGACGTCTGCATGAAGCGCATTGACTGAAACCGTGCTGCATAAACTTAAAATTTTTTGGGAATGTATGCACTAGTGTATTGTATACCGAAGTGTGTGTTTTAATTGCAAATGACAAACAGGAGTTTGCATAAAAATGATTCGCGCTTGAAAATTTTATTTTCATGAGCCTTGCACATTAAAAGGCACTCAATATTTTTTTTCGATTCTGAATGCAGCACATGTTAGCAGCATCATGAGTTATCACTTGTCAGTGTAACGTATTTTGGCCTTAGGCCGGATATACCCACACCGAAGAAAGAAACACCAACAATCACGTTCCAAGAAACATTAGTTGTGCTAGGAGCGCAACACATTAAAATCCTATTTCATTCACAACTATGCCCAATTCCACATTTTCCTTCCAGTTCAGATGAATTATTTCTTCTTCAACCGTGATCGACATTCATTTTTCATTTACTTTTAATTTTGTGGGCTAACCTCACTAAATGTTGGGCTGACACACATGGTCCTCTGGTTCCTATGCATACGAAACAAAAACCACTAAATCACCTGGAAAGCTGAAAGTAAAAGAACGCGAAATTCTTTCAATCCAACTACTAACACATGTTTTGTCTGTGATACCTATTTACATGTCACCAATCAAATACACACCTGTTATATTTCTTTAGTCTGCATAAATAGTGACCCAACTCATGAAGGAAGAAGAAATTTGACCAGAGTATAAATAACACAAGATAAATACTTGACATTATCCCCACACACATGCACAGAACTGATATTGCTCCTGTAAAATAATATGAAAAGCAACAGAATACAACTTGTTCCTGGGGGTGGTTGGCTCCCAACAAACAGCGACACTCAAACGAGGGCTTGACTCGCAGCAATCTCCCGCCTCATTGCTTGGGAACACTTCCAGGTTTTCCGCTGCTGGCCATTATACTGACGACATTCTATGTAAGGCCACAAAAAGTACTCTATCAAACAATTAATAACGCAAGACAGGAGAATAAAAGCACATAATAAGCAATATCCAAACTGGGTTCTCCAAACTGCACTTGTGTCAGCCACCTCTCAAACAAATCATCATTTGTCCACGCAATGGGATTCCTCAAATTAGGGTCGGCAGCCTGTGCAGACGGCTGACCTATGTGCCCCGAGCAACTTTGAGTAATATAAAATTGCTCGATGTGTTGCCCACCGAGGAAGAAATTAGCGCCCCCACTCCCAACACCGACGGGGTTGCGGCAAAATGAACTGCTACACCCATGAGCGATCAACAGAGTCGTCCCATCTGCACGCGCTTGGGGAGTGGCACCAGGGTTGCCGCTCTCCGATTGCATTCTCTGCTAATCATGCATAACATTTTCACATACATGATCAATTCTCAAGGATTTTGGGTCATGTTATGTACGCACAAGAAATTGTTCTAACATTGCATTTAATATTTTCAAGGATTCATGTCATGTTATGTAAGCATCAAGAAATATCCTATGTAACTTGTCCTTTTGAATACTGTCGACTATAAAGTGCACACTCAAGGTAGCTTAATCTCGAGAGGCTTATGCAAACAGATACGGAGACATTTTTTGCATAGTGACAATTGTTTTATCTACCTAACTACAAGATTGCAGAATCTGCAAATCAACACGACTCAAACATTGTAATACAAAAAGAGCTGGTGTATGAGTTACAAAATGTATGTTAAGGTCAAAAAGAGGTAACACGGGACTCATAGAACGAAAAGCAGCAACACTATGCAAAAACTATACCAACTACGTTGAATTCTTTTCTACCAAAATCACATAACATTTCAAGGTAGTTGAAAAGTCATATTTCTTTATATCCGACATTTACACTCCTCCAATTGACATAGCCGTATCGGATCAAATATTATTTTTACTTGTGCAATGAATCCTTTGTTTTTGGGTGTCACATTCTGGCAATTAACCAAACAATGTTACCCACTTGTTTCGAATCTACATGAAACCGCTTACTTACCTCGTTTGTGCGACAATAACACGTCTGTGGCGTTGCGGAAGGGGCAGTTGCATCATGCGAACCATGCTCCACGTAACTTGGACCACCTGCACCATCAGTCCCCGTAATACCCTCTACCCGGTGCCACGTTCAAGTCCTCTTCGTGTGACCAGCAACCCCACAGTTGGTACAATGTCGTCTCTTTAGCGCCCTCTTACCTTGACTAACCGGTTCGGACTCCTTTTCCTTCCTCGGTGCCCCTTTTGTCTTTGATATGACGGGGTCCTTGATCCTGGACAATGGTGATAGACCAAGTTATGCAGCATCTTTAGCCCCAAGTTGTGCAACTAAAATCATTGCCCCACATAGGGCACCATATCAAAGCAAACGGCCTTCAGGACCGTCTTTACTATCAACGGGTGTCGATCTATAATCCTTTGCATCCTTGCACCATCTTCTCAAAATATAACCAAGCGGTATTTCTTCCAAACCTTCGTGCTTCATCGCATAGAAGATATGACTACAGGGAATCCCCTCACTGTTCTACATCAAACACTCACACTATTTTTTCCTCGTTCGGGTCAAACAATACCTTGTGTGTTCTGTTAGGTTTTCCCATTCGCGAGAATGTGTACACAGTTGTCGTGTTGATGTTGTCTTTGCCCCAAAACAATAGCGTAGCCATAGCCTTAAATTGTTTCTTCACTTCTCTAAACATTACTCTTGAATACACCTTCGATGCAAACCGCTCGATCGAATCAAGGCCAGTGGTTAGCGCCGGACTATAGTACGTGGAGTAGAATTGGCATGTAACTTCATTATTCCGATAGTCCATTACAACCCGATCTAAACTATGCACAAGTTCCAAAATGCTATTAGTTGATTTAAGGAAGCCCTTAATGAAAGCATTGATCCCTTCACATCTTGAAGTCGTCCTGTATCCCGCACAAAAGGTTCCCCTAAGGTACACCATTGCCCAAGTTTCTCTAGATTCATATGTGGACTTAACCTAATTGTTATCATGTAGTCCAAGCGACTTGACGGATGCCTTTCAATACTCCTCAAAGTCACTAATTTCAAATTTTGCATAAATTCATTTCCAAAACACCTTGCAAAATTCTGATTCTTTCACTCGTTGGACGCAATTCTTCTCCAAGTACCAACTATAAAGTCTATGTGTCGCCGTCGGCATCATCTCCGCAATTGCAGTGCGCATCGCCTTGTCCCCGTCAGTCACCATTACACACGGCTTCTTTTGCCCCATAACATCGAGCAGGTTCAGCAACGCCCACCTATAAGTGCAGACCTCTTCATCCTCCAGCAATGCGAACCCAAAAATCGATGTCTGTTTGTGGTGATTTGACCCGGAGAAAACCACTAGTGGTTTCCTGTACTTGTTAGATCGGTACGTAGAATCAAAAGCCAAGACGTTACCAAATAGCTGATAATCTGTCATCATCTCACCGTCAGCCTAAATTAGGCTACCTAAATGATTGTCTAGTGTCCATGTGTATCGGGCCACCGTCCTCATGTCAGCATTTGCCTTTCCCTCCAAGTAACTGATAGTCACTGCGGCATCACCGTCGCATTTTCGTGCAACCCTTTGCCCTTGCACATAATTATACAAATCCCGTTTTGTAAATTGGAGCATGCCGTACCCACCAGATTTTCCTGCCATGTAAGCCATTATTTTTGACGTGGCGATTGAAACTATCCATATGTGCCTTGTCACCATCACTCGACTAGGAAGGCGATGTGCAAACACTGCTGGGGCAAGCTCGTGATTGTGTTCGTCCACGATGGTCCTAACCCTCCACACACTATGCTACATATCATAATAAATCTTCAACTTTGCCTTACAGTCTATGTGACTCTCCAACCTCTCCTTCCTTACTCGCTTAGGACGATCATAGTTCTTAGGATGTCATGTACCTTGTCGATGGCAGAAAAAGTCTCTCTTAATCAGCACCCCATTCACACGAGTTACATCTCCCTTCCGAACTCCAAAACCCCTTAATTTAGCAAATTTCTTGTAGGCAGCATAAGCATTCTCCTCTGTTGCAAACTTTTCTCCCAAGAAGTCCTTCGCACCAACTGGCCGGTGGAGACCACCATCTGCCGCATCATCTGCATTGCCCGACCCATTACCATCAACAGCACCCCCTACACTTTTTTCCTCGCTTTCGCGACCCTCATTGCTCTCGACGTTTTCGTCGTCGTATTCATCATCACTCGCACGATAATGTCTACAACTATCATCGAATGCACTCCCATCCGAGTCTTTACCCTCACTGTTGAACAAACGCCTGAAATCCATTGGCAACAAAAGGGCAATCTTCTAGCCTGATCACATACAAAACAGACAAATAAAACTCATAACCATGTCGTTGATACAGTCAAAACATCAACTACAGCTATCAAAAGGGACTATATCTTACTCCACAAATAAGGCAAAACTAGTGCATTGTAACTGTCTAAACATAGAATGACCAAATAAAATATAGTTCTTTCAATCGAGGACCCTTAACCTCCCTAAACTACAAGGACCCAACCTGAGTATCTATCCTAAATTGAACAAACAATTTCTTCGCCCCCACATCAAAATCTCAGCTACTCCAACTTCAATGTGAAAATCATACATCAACTACCCCGATAGCGACAATCCATGTACATATTCATAACCATATCTCCTAAACCCTACAAAAATACACGTGAACCCCACCACCCATGGAACGAAATAAACCCTCAGGTCCGGACAACTACATGACTCTACGAACTAATCCCATCAAGCAATGACTGAAAATGACAACAACCAGCGCATTATAATAAAAAAAACCCTTCATACCACTAGTGAAGTTATGATTAACTAATTAAAACACATTATATGACTTCTGAATTCATGAAGACATTTACCACAAACAAAAACGAAAAATTTGGGCTTAACCAAACCAACAACAAATATTCGCTCATCTTGTTTTCTACTTCACCGCCTCAGTTTAATTCATGTATCTTTTTGTAGACCGATAAAACTAGGTTGAACAATGTATTCTTTCGCCTAACAGAGCTCACCAACTTTAACGTATTTTAAATAAGTTAAAAACAAAAAATTAAGAACCTACACAGCACCATAAGTTCAACAAGGTTCCCAACAGAATTGTAGCCAAAAGGGTAAAAACCCTTTCCAAATTTTATCGGCAGGAATTAAAAAACAAAAAACAACAACGGGTCTTATAATATCAAAAACATATCAAGATCTAATTAGAAATCAGTTACAACCTTCTTTTCATGATATACGAAATAAAACATCGAAATTACCATGTCTATGTGTCTAGTATCTGTGAAGGTGCCCATACTTAGTAGAATGCTACAAGTCCTTAATTTCACAACAGCACCGATATTTAGACGCAAACAGAGAAATGACATTCCATTTTGAAAAAACAAACTACTTTACATTAAGGGTACATCGAAATAGCAATTTAACAAAATCACCATGGAGAAAATCTGAGCCATCAAAGTTCTTACTAAAACATGATAATTACCTCTGGGGCGGTAACAGGAAGTGACCTCTCAACAGCCATGTATACATTATCTTTCCTAGATTGCTAGTAGTACTCATTGCATTAACAATTTTCCAAACCCACAATATATTGAACTTACTAATTTTTAACTAAAACATATGTCTAAAAAATCTACCAATTTGTTCATACACGAGTTCGTCGAATGCGAAGAATGATCTAATTTAACTTAGTCTTTTACTAACTACCTAAGCTCCAACTGGACTCAAACCATGAATTCCTAATCCTTTATCCATAACATCAGCGGCATTTCAAATTTTCACCTCGAAGCCAATACCAGAATCTAGAAATTCACAATACAAGTTTCAAATGCAATACTCATACTTGACCTAACTTGAACACGTTTCGAGACCGACACTCAAAAATGATCATTCACTGGGCAGAGCAGCCCTTACCTTCGACTGACAAGCACGACGGAGAACGGGCAGCAACACTGACTACAGGACAGGGGCACCTAACCAACATGGCGTTTGTGAGCACCACCACTCCCTGGCTACGACGCATGCTCTAGAGAATGATGTCCATGGAGAAGTCGTTGACCAGGAGGGAGCAGCTGGAATAGACACAGAAGCCAAGCACTGGAGACAGTGAAAGTCTCGAGACCCGCAGCGGCTGTCTTGGTGAACGCTGATAGGGTTTCTTTTGATGAGAGGAGAAGACTGACCCAGAGAACCAACTTTCTAGGTTACCCCTACTCTTTTTGGGAACAAACCTGAAGGCCCAACTACGGCACTAATAGGACCCTCTACAATGAGAACCCCGTTTTGAATCACGCTATCTAGCCGGCTCACCCAGCCCTCCAATGAGCCTCGCCAACTTCTTGAGAGCTACCTTCTTCCAGCCATACAGAAACAACACGTGTCCGCAACAGATGTAATAAAGACAAAAATCTGTAAATCTGTACGAAGATGCATCTTTACACTAGATGGACCCTTACCTCTTATATTTTAAATGATATAAAAATTTTCAACTTTACCCAACTTCAAATTCACTTTCCTTATAACAAATTGGATGGACTCTCTCTTTATAAAAAATCCTCCTTAGTATACTATTCTTCGTAATTGTTGATATATAGTATTCCAAAATACTTAATAGACTATGAGTTTAAGTAATGTTATTTTGTTTAAGAGTGTGTAGTATTAACTACGGAATAATAATTGTTTTATGTATGGTTTTAGGACAACTCTAAAGTTCTTGCAATTGTTACTCAAGATTTTGTAAATTTTAAGGGTGAGCTATGACTTTTTCAAATTGTAATTTTTAGAATATTTAAACTTTAATGATGAGATTGTTAATTAGATTCTTATCTCTTTGTATAACTTTTTTTACTTACTTTTTTATAAGATGTTGATTCACAAGGAGGTGACAACCAACTTGATATTGAGTCTTTTAAGTCTATCATATCAATCGAGTCTGGAGAGAAAACAGGTTTTGCTGGTAAAAATCATAAAGTTAATGAAGCTGGTGATAAAAGTGTTACTATTACATGAGACAAATAGAATTTATTTGCATACCCAGCTCATGTTTTTACAAATGAACTTACAGCTAATTTTAGAAGTGCTTTTGAAACTGCTGAAAGTAAAATATAGGTTTCACAACCAACTCATGTTGCTGAAGATGATTACAATTTTTCAGCAACAAAAATGAGAAGGTTGCCAAAGAATAGCTTATTAAGCAGTTTTCATAATTACTTCTAGAACGATAATGCAAGTACTTTTTTTTATTTACTAGGTACCCAACTATCTTATCTACGTAATAAGTTTAATCTGAATATTTTAATTTTGCTTAATTATAAATTAGTTATATAATACACTGGGTAAAAGTTGGAGACTTTTAAAATATAACATTGGTATTATCGACGTATTACTTTATATTTTACCTTCATTTTATTAAAGAAAATTTTATTGATCGGCGACCTTGACCCAAAATGGGGGCAAGATTTAGAAGAATCATTTCGGTTAGCTATATGATCTCTTTGGATTTAACTATTATTAGGTTATTTATGGTCACATTAAGTATATATGTCTGATTTATTGAAGAAAGTAAATTACTAAAATCGATTAATAACTACTTTAGAGTTGATACATTTAACACTAGATTAAAAAAGCGAACAATGCATAACATATTATTTTTTTATTAACCAAATTAATTTTAACAAAACAAATTAAAATTATAATTTCAATCTTACCACATGCATAACACATATTATTACACTTGTTGAAAAAAAAATTGAGATCAAAGAATCCATTTACTTATTTAGTTATCCTCTCAATCTCCTTTGTTTTATCCCATCGTGTTGGAAAGAGCTTTAACAATATTTAAAGGTGACAACGGGACAAATAAACTGATTTTTATCCTATTCAACCACTTTTTTCTATAATAATTTGTCCCGCCGTTATTCGGATAGTAACAATCTATACCCTAATACGCTCCTACGTATTTTCTATTAATTATTAAAATTAAATTTTGAAATTTATATAATCATGATTATATACATAATATAAATTAAACTAAAAACCTAAAAATAATACAATATCAAATAATATTATTAATTTTTTACACATATTAAATATATTATTTATTAAAATTATATATATAAAATTCGTCTTGCACCGGATAAAGATAGGTCGATATCTGTGAATTTGGATAATATTACCATCCTTGATAACAACAATAACAAAAAGTATGATTCTCTTTCCTCTATTATTTTTTCTTTAGTTTTTCAAAAGTATTTACCTCTGAAAACAATAACTAATCACTTTTCCAGCAACTTTATCTGCTATACGATACTTTACATTCTTAACATTTGTTATTTATTTAACAATTTTTAATTATTAAATTTATATAAAAACAATTACATGTGAATTTTTATTTTATTATATTCAACCATGTTATATAAATAATATAAAATATATATTAAAAATAAATTAAATAATATAAATATTTATAAATAAATATATTGTGGTAGATTATTTACTTACTCATGGTGATACTCCTATGAATTTGAGTGCTTATTTTTTTTAAGTTAAAAGATAGACCAAAAAAATATAAACAAACCGGATAAAGTAGCAATAATAATTAACCAACTTGAACTTAGGTTGATTTAGTAATTAATTTATTATATTTAGATAAGTGTTAGAACTTCGAATTTTGATTTGTGCATATAATAACTTATTGACTAAACAAAAAAATCCTTAAATAAAATTTCAATTTACGTCGAATTAATTTTTAAATGATCAAATTGAGAGATATCATAAACAAAAAAAAATAACAATAATAATTTAACTCATTATTTTTTGAGATAACAATAATAAACTGTGCAATCCAAGTACAATAAAAGTTGCCTGATAAGAGCAGGAATATTATATGCTCAATAACTATTATTGTTTTAAATTAGTATTTAACAAATAATAATTTATTTTTGTAGTTATAAAAATTTATTCATATAAAAATACATGATTTATATTTATATTTAATAAAATTTATGTAGATAAATTAATATAATTTATATTTATATTTATTAAAATTTGTAATATAAATTAATAAAATTTATTTATTAAAAATAATTTAATATTTGTGGACGGGGTAATCCAAATTACTAAAAATTTTTGGGTGGGCAGAGTGGGCGGTCCAAGTAAATGGGAAGGGGTCGGGTTGACCCGAATGGAGAAGACACGTTACCCGGAAGTCCGTTATCCAGAAGCAGGAATCATCCATCATCATTCATCGATCAGCGAGCACAACAGCACAAGAAAGAGAGAAGAAGAGGCAATGGCGCTGCAAGCTCACTCTCCTTCACGCTTACTCTTACACTCGCAGTCTCCGTTACAGTCAACACAAACTCCTTCCACTCTCACACTCTCACTCACTGCCGCCTTCAACCCCAAACCCCTCACTCTCTCTTTCTCACGGCGTCGGCAGAGGAGTATTACGGTGTCCCCAGTGGTGGAGGAAAGCCAGGAGAGTTCCGAACCGGAAGCGGAAGCAGAAGCAGAAGAGAAAGAAGTGACGGTGGCCGATGAGCTGAAGAAGGCGATGCAGGAGAGAAGAGAGAAAGAAGGAGAAGAAGAGTTTTGGGGCGGAGTAGGGCGAGAGATCAGGGAGATCGAGTGGCCACCCTTTGGGAAGGTGCTGGGCACCACCAGCGTTGTTATCAGCGTCATCTTTGGTTCCAGCGTCGTTTTGCTCACTCTCAATGCTCTTCTCGCTGAGCTTTCTGACCGCGTTTTCGCCGGCAAAGGGGTTCAGGATTTCTTCACCTAAGTCACTCATAGCCAATCAAAATGCTTGCTTTGGTGAGTCGCTATATCACTGCCAACCCTTCATGTAACTTCTAAAGTTATATTGTTATTGAATTCATTTTTGTTACACTAGTTCCTGTATTAAGAAACTGAATGTAAAGTTTTGATATATAGATAGAATGATTTCTTATCTTTCATCAATTATGTATGGCTTTGAAAAATGAAAAATGACAACTTAACATAATTGTTCAAGATTCAAAATTTCCTTATTCAAGTATTTTCAAGCAAAATTTATGGCAGAATCACAGACAATAGTTTTTTAGGATCACTAGCTACGTCTATTCGATCCTAAGTCATTTCAGCCGTTGTTGCTGTGATTATCAACAATGTTGCTGCTGCTTGGGTGTCATCGGAGTTGCTGCAGCTGCCACGGATTAGGATAAAGGGTTTGTTGCATTTAACAATTTTTACGAGATTCAACTGATAGAGGGATGAATTTTAAATTAGAGCTCTCAATTTATGACTGCCTATAAAGTTTAATTAATAAGTGCACACGAGTTAATAATGGTCTAATGGTTTGATTATTTTATTGACTCTTGACTATAATTTGGCTGTGGTTGTGTTGTGTTTAATGTTTTGGTTGATTTGATTTTGATTGCTAGTAAATGAACTAAGTTGCTGGCTTGTTGTTAAAGATGGTGAATTAGGAACTACTAGGGTCAAATTGAGTTAGAATAATAATTAACCTCTTTCAAACTTTTAAAAGCCTTTTAGAATTGAATTAGAGTGTGTTTAAAGAATTGGAATCAATTTGGAAGTAAGATTAGTCGTTTAGCTTGTGCAGAAGAGACTGATGGATTAGGAATCCGAAAAATGGGTAAAACTAATAATTTGGAATATTTAGGACAAATTGGCTTTTGAGGCAAATTTCAATTGGCAGAATATGACTACTAAACTTGGTTTCAGTCTTTGAAAGTCGCTAATTGGATTTTGGGTTTAGGTTCCTTAAAATGCAAAAACAGTTTATGCAGAAATTATGCATAGAATCCAACAATTTCGTGGATTTACTGCTTTCACCTTAGAAGTTCAATTGGTGTGAAACCAATGTTAAATAAAACTTTTATTAACCTAGTTTGTTGTCATTAAATTTAAGAATTGTTGGAGTTATGGTTTAGGAGATATGAATTTTTGAAATCTAACACTTTATGCAGTAAAAATTAGATTTTAGTTTCCAAACCACTAAATTTCCATGCTCATAACTCCCAGTTCTGAATGGATATTGAGTTGCAACCAATTGCAAATAAAAGCTTTATATGTCTGGTATGTCCAATCCAAATTTCAGGGTGATCTAAGTTTAACGAGTGAAATTATGCAACTTGGAAGAAGCCATTCACTAGTTTTCAAAACAGGATTATGTAGAAATAGAACCAACTTCCAAGCTACATAACTATCTTATCAGGAATGATATCAATCTGGAACCAATTGCAAAAAAAAAAACCCTAGATAAGTCTAGTTGAACCATATACCATATCAATTTTTAGAGTTATTGGATTAAAACTGGATTTTATATGAAATTTTGAATTTGATACTGGTGCTGTCTTTTCTAGTTTTTGGAAGTACAAAGTAGCATTTTTGTAAAAATCATATAAAATCCATATTAGAGAATGCGTTGGGATCAAAAAGTGGTGAAAGGTGGTTGTGTCTAGTGTTATAGTATGAAATTTTACATGGTTTCTTTAATTGTAGAATTTAGTGTAAATTATTAAATAAGGACTGTTTCACTGGTTTTCTGATATTGTTTTAAAAAAACAGGATAACACTTTCAAAATTTGTAACAAATTCTACAAGGATTGGATTTATGTGGGTCCAAACTAAAATGAAGTTTAGTGTCCTTAGGATACTTATATCAAAGAAACGGGCTAGTGCACATTTGTTACGCGATACTTAGAAACTTTGTAAGGAAACAAGGTGTAGTGCTGCCTCGGTTTTCCCCTCATTTCTGGGGCTAGAGTGATCAGAAAATTGTGATTTTTAGCTTGTTTGAAACTAGTCCGAGACGGTCCCATGGATATAATGTTTGCGTGATTTTCGGATTGTTTGATATTTTTAAGGTAGGAAAGAAATTGGGCTGCGAAGGCTGTTTTGGCGACAAACTTGAGTACGGAACTTGAAAGGGTACTTTTGATACTACTTCTAGATATTTTAAAAGTAATAACGTAAGAATCATTGTGACAACTTATTATAATAGAAAAAGAATTAGGAAAGATTGATAAATATGATGATTATGATGAAGATGATTGTGGATGATGATGATGGAGTTTAAAATTATATAGTGATGAGTTGATAATATGATAAGTTTGGTTTGATGAATGATAAAGATGAGTATCATGATAAAGCATATTAATATTGAGGATCTATTGTTTGTTAATTGTTGAGGAAAGGTTGAATTGTTGGTTTAGAGGGTACCTTTAAGGGGTGGCTAAGTCTAATTTTAAGGGAGGTTATGTATGAATTTTTCTGAAAATTTAAAAGAAAGAGTTTAAATGATTCCTTCAAGAAGAATAATTGATTTTATTAATATTCTCATGTTATAGAGAAGGTGAAGTTATTGGTTTGTATGGTTTACAATTAACTGCAATTGATTGATGGTAGAGTTAATTCTTTTAATTTTGGGCTTTAACCCAGTAAATGATGAAAAAGAAAATTTTACCCTAATTGAATGTTAAAAGGGTCTGAATGCCCATAGACTAAATGCCTTGATCCTAAGATTGATGAATGAAAGTGTTACCCTAAATGATTGATGAATGAATTACTGAAAATGAAAAAAGATGTCTGAGAAAGATGAATGAAAGACTGAATAATGAATGAAATGACTGAGAATGCTGAATGAAAGATTGAATGCCTGGCAAGGTTGAGGTTTTGTCCCACTTACTCAGTGCTTGAATGAATGTACACTGTTTCCCAAATGTACGCAAATTATAGCATTAAGGTTTGCGATGCAGACTTATGTGGCTTAGGCCATACGACATATGTAGACTAATGCATTTGGAAAGTCATATTTGGGACTTGTGTTCGAGTAACGTCGGGTTACGGATAGTTAACCGATGCGTAAACTCATGGCCTGCCTAGGATTGACATAAATTATATGCATTTGTATGAATTGCTTGAGTGTGCTTTATATTGTTGTATTGTGTTATTTGTGAATTCCTTGCTATTTGATTTCTCTGCAAATTGTTTGTGTCTTTGTAGTGTGTGCTTTGCTTGTGTTTGATGGACGATTTACAGAAGAATCACAGTGAAAGACTTGGAAGTTTATGATTTGCAAATTATATATGTTCAAGAAATTCTTTTTAACAATGTAATTAAAAAAAAAACATCTAAATCGTTTAAAATAAAATTCAAAGGATTTAAAGGCTTGATAAAAGTAATTATTTCTAAGAAGATTTATTGAGGAGCTACGGATAAGTAGAAGAGTTTATTCCGAATACAATTTTATTTTTAGAATTTATTCCCCTTGCCTTTGTTTTTTTAAGAGTCTTGTTTCTTTAAACAGGGACAGATATTGTATTTGAATTTATTTAAATATGTATAACGTATTAATAATTATGTGAATATACTTGTTTAAATATAATTTGTATTGTTGTTAAAAAAAATTGGTTTTTCTTATGATCGTCAACTAGATCAAAGTAAAGGCTCATATATTAAATAAATGTGAATAAAAAATTCTATATAATGTCCCTTGTAGCAAAAATACCATGACTTAAGTGCGGTATTCTACTAGAAAGGATGTTGCAACAAACAGGCCCCATAGTCTCATTTACTTGTATTGCAAGTCCTTAGGATGAAGATTATAGTACACGATGAAATCTTTCAATAGAGATATCTAAATACTTTCACAAAAATTGTAGGGATACAATAAACTTATCACAATAAGCTTTCCAGCATATTCTGTCTTTTCTGCAATCTTCATGGCAGCAACTGTTGCCGCTCCAGAAGATATTCCCACCTGCAACATCATCCAAGGTAAGAGGTTTAGTGAAGTGTAAAATTGGGTAAAAGAACAAACTTATAACCTGCTTCCCCTTTTAACTTTCAAATTCGAATATGGATTACAATGGTAGATCAACAAAGATTGTTTTTTTGATAGGGTACTAGATTGTTTTTATCGGGAGCTCAACAACATACACAATTTGTTTAAAAATTTTTAATGGTATAGAATTGAATTAAATTATATTAAGAATTAAATTGAATTCTAGTATTTGAAATGAAACACTAAAATGATAGAATTGAATTGAATTTTAGTGTTTTATAGTGGATAATTTTATCATTTATTAATATAAAATTATATTTAAATAATAAATATACTTATTTATTAAATTATATGAATCAAAAATTAACTTGTTGAGTGGTCTAATCGCTTTTTGTTAATGTTATGATATAGCTTCATTTAAAATGTTCAGACGTAGACAAACGTTTGGTGTCATTAGTTTAAGTTAAATAGATAAAATTTATATGTGTGGATATTATTTTAGATCTGCATATTAGACCTTTCAAAAAAAAAAATATAGGTATATATTATATTAAGGAAGTTAAAGAAAAGAGAAGGGAAGTGAATGAAGGTGATGAGAGAAGAGTGTGTGTGTATTGAAAGGTGGGAGGTGTTGAGAAAGAGGGAGGGAAGTTAAGAAATAATTAAATTATAAGGATATTTTAGACATTTTGAGTTTTAAGTGAAATTATAATAGAATAGAATTCAAAATCGAACCTATTTGAATTGGAATTAATTTTAAAAGAAAATAATGGAATTATTCCATCTAAACAAATTTAATTATTTTTATTTCAAACACTAAAATTGAATTCAATTTCCATGAGGATTGAATTCTATGGGTTTCCAAACATCCTTACACTGATTCTAGTACAAGAAACATTTTTAAGCTTGATCTTTATCTCCATAGTTTCTACAGATTTGGGGACTTACAAACAAGCCTTCTTAAAGCATAAGTTGCTTTGCAGTTTTTAGTAAGGTTCTAAAAATCGGTTTGAATCGATCGAACCGTAAATAGGCAAGGAAAGCGATACAGACAAAAAGAATAACTGCCAATTGTTAAAATAATTATTGGACCGCTGAATCGATTGGAAATTATTCAATTGAACCGAACTAAAACTCAATTGGTTTTCAAATTTTGGATGAAAATGAGGTCGTTTCATTCATTAATTAAAAAAAAAGAAGAAAAATGGTATACCGTTATCTTGTAACCCAGTTCATTAGTTCAGAACCCTAATCCCCTTGAGCACTACCACGCAGTAGAATCTCAATCTCCTTCATTCGAGGTCCTCCCTCACTCCCTCACTTTCTCCGTCCAGCCATGGCCGTGTCACAGCTGCCGTCGCAACTGTTCGAAGCCGCCTTCTCCACTACGGTCATTTTCGCCACTGTTGGAACTTCTTTAACAAGATTGATCTTTTATTATGTTTTCTAGAAATATGATTATAAAAAGTTCCAGAAGATCTTCTAAAGAAAAAGGGTTATGTTACGTTTGAATAAAAATTGATTTATATTAAAAGGATTTTAATTATTTTGTTGTTAAATATAAAAATAAATCTAATAAATGGGTCGCCATCTAAATTCTTTAAGATGGAACGAGATTTAAAGTAAGGTGATCCGCTCTCCCCTTTTCTCTTTGTACTTGTGGTGGATGTACTCCATAAGATGGTAGTTGAAGCTGTGAAAAATAGTAGGATTTCTCCATTGCTGGTCGGACAGGACAACATCGAATTGTCTCACTTACAGTTTGCATATGACACCATCTTGTTCTGTCCACGAGATGAGGCTACTATCAGAAATTACAAGAGGCTTTTGCGGTGTTTTGAGGTGTTGTCTGGTTTGAGTATTAATTTTGATAACTCCAGCTTAATTCTAGTTAATTGTGATAGTGAGTGGTCGCAAAGAATGTGTAATTTATTGGGGTGTAAAGAAGCATCCCTGCCTATTAAATACCTTGGTGTTCCACTTGGAGCGAACCCAAGACTTGTCAAGACATGGAAACTAATTATAGATAAGGTGGAAGACAAACTCAGTTTGTGGAAAGCAAAATCGTTAAACAAAGCTGGGAAATTGATACTTATTAAATCAGTACTTAATAGTTTGCCAGTGTACTACCTGAGCTTGTACAAAATGCCAAAACTAATAGCAGAAAAGCTAATTTCACTGCAGATGAGATTTTTGTGGAGCAATGAAAATGGCAAGCATAGAATACCTTTAGTGAAATGGGAAATAGTACAAGCTCCGAAAAAGTTAGGAAGTTTGGGAGTGGGGGATGCAGTACTTCGAAATACCGCACTGCTATTCAAATGGTGGTAGCGATTTTCTAAAAAAAAATTGTCTATTATGGAAGAAGATTGTGTGCTCTTGTAATAACTTAAATCCTAATGTGTTGCTTTGTCATCAGTCTGCATTTCTCAAAGGAGGACCATGAAAGGATATTTGCCAATTACAAATCAATGAGCAGGAGGTGAGGGAGAAGATGATTCGGGGTTTATCTCTGGAAGTAGGTAATGGTAGACAAGTGTGTTTTTGGGAGGATAGTTAGTTGCCGACTGGTATGTTAAAGGACACTTTTCCAAGGCTTTTCTCGATTTCAAACCAGAACGGATCTGTTATAGGGGATTGTGGTTTTTGGGATGGGTTAGAATGACTATGGAACTTTTAGTGGAGACGGGAACTATTCCAATGGGAGTTGGAACTAGTTAACCAACTTCATGAAGTTCTACGATCAGTCAAGTTAACAACTGAGAGAGAGGACCAACTGGTGTGAAAATTTGATAAATCTAGCGTTTATACTACTAACTCCTTTGTGCAAGTTTTGCAGACGGAAACACTTCCGAAAGAAATTACGAGCTATAGTTTCACTAGTTCCATTTGGAGAGGCTTAGTACCTCCACGTATTGAGTGATTCACCTGGTTTGTGCTAGTTGGTAGAGTCAATACTAAGGAAAGATTACGAAGGTTAGGCGTTATCGATCAGCTGGATAGCGTGTGTATTTTATGTAAAAAGGATGTTGAGGATCTCCACCACTTGTTTCTTCGTTGTCAGTTTACTTGGTAGGTGTGGTGTGCATGGTTGTTTGACTATGGCAGATTGTGGGTTGTTCCAGAGACAATTAAGCAACATTTTGAAAGCTGGATGGGAGTGACTGTAAGGAAAGAGGAAGGTAATAGGTGACTAATTGGATTTTTTGCTATTGTTTAGCATATATGGATGGAAAGGAATGACAAAATTTTCAGGAGTCAAGAAGCAGGAATTGCAGAAATTATTAATAGGTCGCTTATGAGTTGTAAGAATTGGAGTAGAGTTGATCCAAATGGTTGTTGATGGCAATGCCGGGGATGACGGTTAATTCTTGGTTCTTTTGTTGCTCCACCTTATTGTATTGAGCTCTTTTACTTCAAAAAAAAAAATATAAAAGGAAATCTAAAAGATGAAAATTTTAATTTGGCAAAAATAAATACTTTTATATCATTTTTTGTAATTTAATTTTCTACTTAAGAAATTTCCCAGTCATGCTAAAAAGGCATTAAAAAGGGTAGTTTTAAATAAATAAGGAAAACAAATATTCTTGTGTGTGACTTTAACAACTTATGATTTACATAATTCACACACAGTATAACATTTAATGTCTATTGCCCACCGAAAGGGAAAGATTTTTGAGAAATCTCAGGATTATGCCAAGTCAAATATGCACTAGACAAGTTTACATATTTCAAATTTGATCCAAGCAGATTTTGCGTATATATTGGATCCTTTGAAGTATCTTTTCTTACATCTTTTTTAACATAGGCTATCTCACTATTTCTTTTGATTTGTATTACTAAAAACGAGCACTATCTCAATTCTCCACAAGAATGGAGTCCTCCAATTCTGACACTCCGGTGAGTGATTAATCACCATTGTTGATCTAAATCTCCACCCTTTTTTTCATGACCCCATGATCTATTCTTTACTTCTATTACTTTCTTTGTTTTTATACCATCAGGTTTTTACCTTAAAAGTTGATTTTGGATGCTCAATGGAATGCCCAAGGGATGTGAAGAACATGTTGCAACAACTTAAGGGTAAGCATGATGTTCAATATTTTTCAGTCCTTTCATATTTTCATGCAATGGCTTTGTGGCAGTATGATTTCCTAATATTTCTCTATTTATTCAAATGGAATAATATAACTAGGAGTGAAATCTATTTCCATTGATTCAAACCAAGGGAAGGTAATAGTTGTAGGCCATGTAAGTCCCGTGATGCTAATCAAGCTTCTTCAGAAGATGGGAAGAAAGGCACAACTTTGGTCTTTTGACAAACCAACAATGCACAACACCGGTGGCTTTTCTCCTAAGCAAAGACAGAAATCACGGAATTCGCATTGTTGTTGTGAGAGTAGTGACTCCGGGGAAGATTCCGATACTGATATTTACAATGGCCATTTATCTTGTAAACACAAAGATCACAGGGCTCAGCGGCATGATAAAAAGAGCAAGAAAAGGTGTAGCTGTAAACATAACCTACGTTTTGCTGATGAATATGCAGCACCACCATCATTTACAGGGTACCAACCACAACTGATGCAAGGGTACCAACCATACGCCGGATATCAACAACCAATGCTAGGGTACCAACCATACATGGGATACCATTTACCATTGCAGTACCAATCTGTGGCATATGCAAGACCAGTCCCTAGCCATGGTTACTATAGGCAGGTTCATCCTGTCCCATCCAGTTACTGGCATCCACGATATGGCTCGAGGTTTTTGGCTAAACAGAATCCCATGTTCCACTATACCAGTTATGCAGACAATTACCACTATCCTGTGTAGATGCAATAGTCAAATACTCATACGCTATATGTATGGTTAAGTCCAGGAAATTACTTATACACTACCATTTCACTTTTCATTCCTTGTTTGATACTTTGATGTAATCTTGGTTTGACAGAACAAGTTTTATATGCTGTTGCTTCTCAGTTCTCACTGATGGAGTAGATTTTAAGCACATTGTCATTTGAACATCACAATGTAGGTCACCATTCAACACAAAAATGCTCCAATGGGGAATAAAAAGGTTTGTGAGTTAGAGTTGGGTGGCCACACCAAAATCCAATAGAATCAGAGTAGGTTTTGACATGGAGTATGCTGAATTCGATGTTCAAAAAACTTTTCTTTTGTGCTGACTTATGTTGATAGATTCATGATGGTGATGATTATCATTAGCTTTATTTGTTGAGCAATGTTACATGATAAACAATTATTAATTTTAACCAACACTTGGCCAACAATATGATTTTTATATTAAATTCCTAATAGTATAAAATTAAAGTGTGGGCCTAAAGTGTTGAACATATTTATAAAAACTGTTGGCCCTAACATTTCTCATATTTGTCTGTTTGATTCGCGTCTCGAACCAAATAATACAGATACAAGTACCTTTGTCTTTCGTCTCCTCACAAATTTTGTATAGATAGAAAGTTAGGCAAATTTTGTTGAGTGAATTACAACATGAGGATGTCATAGTACAATAACCAAAGGTGAATATACTAACAAAGAGAGCTTAATCTTTTGCTCATGTCACTCGCTATTCAAAGTATCAGATAATCCTTGATTAAAATAATTATCACACTCAAAAATAAATGGTTACCTGAGTGATCGTAGTACTTCAGTGTCAAAACCAGGTCGAGAGTAAAAGTTTGGTAGTGGAGTGTAATCAACGGAAATCCTGGCATGTCATTGACTGAGATATCACTTGCACTTTATGCACAAGCCATATAGACTCTAGCTTTTGCTAGTCCTTGCAATCCCATTAGTCAAAACAACATAAAAATTTGTTTAGACTAACTGACGAAAATCAGAAATTCCGCATCAAATGAGGAATAAAACAGGGGGTAATTAAGATAGTGATTAGAATAAAAAATTATCTTTTTCTCACCTGAAGGCTAAATGTGCCTACAAAATATTATTATCATTAGCATTTATCATAAAATGTTCCCTTTCAGAAAGGATACAATAAAACAACTAACTTTTCTGACTCCATTGTCACAAATTACATTGTAAATAACTAATTCCAGAACTTTAATCCAATTACATAATATCCGAACGATCAAGCATATCAAAGAAAGTCATCCTCCTTGGAAACCTGGGTGGGAGCCGCAACACCATGGAATCATGTATTTCAATAGGTAAATGAGTAGCCACAATCACAATCCCTCCATTTTTCCGATGTTCCGAAATGATGTACTCAAGTAACTTCACCCCTTCATCATCCAACGCAACGGAAGGCTCATCAAGCAACCATATGGGTCGATCGAGAGCAATCAACCTTGCAAGTTGCACTCTTTTCCGCTGCCCCATGGATAGCATCCTTGGCTTCTCCTTGGCCAATCTGCCCAGCCCCATCAACTCAAGCGCAGGTAAAGCCCTGCCAGACTTTCCTTCAAGAACCTCAAACCACTGAACATTTTCGAGAACCGTGAACCGATCAGTGATCGCATCCTTGAGGGAGAGCCAGTTGAGCTGGAGCTTGTACTGGTGGAAGATTCCAGAATCTTGTATGTTGTGTCCATTCCAAAGAATTTCACCAGCTGAGGGACGGGAAAATCCAGCTAGCATGCGGAGGAAGGTGGTCTTGCCAGAGCCATTTGCACCAGTTAGGACGAGCGCACTTCCGTCATGGAGAGAGACATTGACATGACGGAGAACTTGCTGAGCATTTCTCATGCAAGAGACATTGTTAAGGAGGAGACGAGGGAATGGGGGTTTTCTAATACACATTTATGTGAAAAATCAATGCCAATTTGCAGATTAAGGCTTTCTTTCTAGTCCTTTCCTTTGGTTCCCCTCAGAATAAGTCAGTGTTGAGTTTGTGAAAGAGATGAATGTATTGCGAGTGCTGAAACCATTGCATTATTTTTCTACAAAAAAAAAAAGGTGTGATTACATGTGATGCATGGAAAAGATTAAGCAAATTAAATGTAAAATAAATATATATCATAGAGATATACACATTAGTTTGTTTCTGGAAGTTGGGAATAGATATTCAAAATGAGTTCAAATAATCATATTGTCTTTTCTCTGTGATAAATATATTGCTTTATCTTATTATGTGCTGTTAATCTTCAAAAGAGTTGAGAAAATCGTTATTCACACTATTTTCATCTTCTATATATAACTTTGCTAACTAATACATTAGGTGGAGGTAAATTTTCTACAGGAAGTAGAACAATGAATATATAAACCTTGGCATCATTAGAAATAATGCATCTCAACCACATCATATAGATACACTGAGAAGAATTCAATCATGAAAATTCACCTCATCATCCGTTTCTTAAAGCACTATGGTAAGAGTAAACACAGATGGCTAGGACACAACTGTGCTACTCAAGTTTCAAAAACTAAGTGTTGTAAAAGCTAAAGGCAACGAATTTATCTCATGAATATCTCAGTTAAAAGTAGAAGTAGAGTTATAAAACTATGTGCCTCTTATCTTCCACAATCAGTAGGTATATCTTTTTTGCATATGCCTTAGCTTCTTACTTATATGTCAAAAAAATCCAATTGATAGCAGTTACCAATTACAGATTAATACAAATCAATCTGATTAATATACCATAAAGCTCACTTATATTATCCCAGAAAGGCAGGGATAATACTTACATGAAAGTGAGATTGGAGTTTTCTCCTCAAAAATTGCTGAAAAGCCATCTTAGTCGTCTATCCTCACTGACAATTATTGGTAACCATGTTAAGATATTAAGCAAATTAATATCTTAAGCAAAAAACAACGGATTATATGAACAATGTCCACTTCTAAACAACAATGTGCACATATGAAATGGCTTGAAAACAATGAGAGTAAAAGCAGCATAGAGAATCATGAACAAAATTAACTCAGGCAAAAAAAATCCAGTTAATCAGCTAACAAAACTAACTGAGCAAACAAAATCCAGCTAACAAAAATCATGAACAAAATTACCTCAGTAAACAAAATCCAGCTACTCAGCAACTCAGTTTCAAACAACAGTAAAACACTAAAACCAGCAAAAATGATTCCAAGTCACAGTGCTTACTGCTTACCGGGGGCGAGGAGGGAGGGGAGTGACCACGACTGACAGAGGAGACGGCGACACTGGCAAACACAGAGAGAGCGCTCGAACATAGGAGACGGCGACGGCCACAGAGCTTCTACACGACCGCGAGGGAGCTTCCTACGACGATTACGCAGCTTCCTAGGACGGCGGCGGAGCTTCCTACAACGGCGACACAACTCCTGCGACGGCCACAGAGCTTCCACACGACGGCGAGGAGGAAGGCGAGCAACGGCGACGACAGAGGACGCGACACCGGCGAACACAAAGAAGGCGAGCTCGGCGCTGACAACGACGCTGTGGGGGCTGTGGGGCTGCGGTGGCTGCGAGATGCGGTGAATGCGGGCCGTCGTGGCTGCGCCGATTGGGGGCTGCAGTGGCTTCTATGGTTCGTTCACTTTCAGAGAAGAGAGGAGAGGAGATGGGTTTACGGGTCGGGGAGTGAGGAGTAACATGAAAGGGAATAGGAACTGGAGTGAACTTTCACTTCAGTTTTGCCGTTTTTGTTTTCCTTTTTTTTTTAAAGATAAAACGACGCCGTTGGAGGGTTCATTCTTGAACCAAAAACCTTCCAAAAAACCGGTTGGTTCCGTCGGTTCACTGGTTAACCTTCGGTTCGACCGGTTCTGTAACAATTTTTGTCAGACGGTTTATAAATTTAAACGGATCGACTAAATAATCGGTTTTTGATTAACTCGATTGAACTAGTCGGTCTAATTCGGTTTTCAAAATAATATAAAAATTGACCTGGTCTAGATTTTCAAACTGACCAAGTCGAATCGGATCGCACCGGTTTTTAAGCGTCTCCAATCCAATTGCTAGTTTGGACTGGTCGAGTGTTTAGTTTATTGGTTTTTTTATTCGACCAAGCGAATCAGTCTAGTTTTTACAGCTTTTATGTTTTGCTGATTTCATGGGTTTGGAACAATATCTTTGGTTTATGAGCTTTTTTTAAAAAAAAAAAGTAAAAGTAATGTTATAAAATAATTATTATAGTGAATGTCATATTATGGAGTATAAAATATTATCATACATAATTGAATAAATTACTATTTGTACCCATAAAAGATACAGATGCTGACAAATGTACCCATATAACAATAAAATGACAATTGTAACCATAGAAGATGGCTTCCGTGTGCCAAGAGTACCTGGACGTTGGTTATACAATTGGTCCGTTAGGGTATTCTTGGCACACGAAAGCTATCTTCCGTGGGTACAACTGTCGTTTTATTCTTATATGGATACATTTGTTAGCGTTTATATCTTTCATTGATACAAATGATAATTTACTCTATATAATAAAATATTATTAATTAATAAGATATAAATTTTCATAATGTATTTTCGCTAATTAATAATTAGGTTAGATAAATAATATCATACTATTATATGCTTTAAAAATCTTCATCTATAAATAGACCCTAAAAAGGATTTTAACGCACATCAAGTTCACAAGAATAAGTAATATAAGAAAACTAGTTACTTACTACTAGCTCTTGTATTTAATTCTTAGGGTTAAGTACGATTTTGGTCTCTAAGGTAGGGGTTGAAAATTTTTTTCGTCCCCAACCTTTTTTTGCTTATAAAATCGTCCTTAAGGTTCAACTTGGTTTTAAAATCGTCCTTCGAATAATTATACCCTTACCCCCTATCATTGTTTCGTCATTTCCTCTCTTGCTCTGCTTCTTCATCTTCTTCATCTTCAGCAGCATCAAGATTCCAGATTCAAACCAAATCAGAAGCAGAGATTCACCCAATCAACATAGCATGACATTGCAGCAACATCAACATATCCAAAACCCATATCATTAATAGACAAACTCGATATTCCACAAGCAAAAAAAATCTACAACAAAAAAGTTAGATATTCCAAATCAGAATCACCAAGCAAAAAATTTAGATATTCTACAACAAATTTCACAACAAATTTAGATTATGTAAGACAAGAAGAAGAAGAAGAAGAAGAAGAGGAGTAGTGACGAGTGGCGAGCAGAGCAGCAAGGAGAGCGGCCAGTAAGGAGGAACAACAGCGAGCGGTGAGGGGCGAGGACCGGCGGCAGTGGCGGCAGTGGAGGACGCGAATCCCTAAAAGACGATTTTAAAATTAGGTTAAACGTTACGGACAATTTTGTAAATAAAAAAAGTTGGGGATGAAAACAATTTTCAGCCCCTACCTTAAGGACCAAAATCATACTTAACCCGTAATTCTTATGTGCCATCTATGTGTAATAAAAAATCTATTCTCATAAATCATCAAGTGTTATATTGTCACGATTTTATCAAAATACAACTCTTTTATATTCTCATATATAAATCTCTACCCTTATTTATCTACTTTTATCATATTTTTTACACATGCTATCAGCACGAAGGCTTTTAAGGTAACAAAATTGTAATTATATCAAATCATTTTTATTTGAAATTTGTACCCCTTCATATTTCTAAAAAAAAATAGTTATCATGGATTGTAGGTGCTAAAATTTACCTTGACTCAAATGTGTCTCGACAATGTCATTAAGGCAAACAATAATATAACACTAAAAAATCGCGCTACCACAATAATTTTCCTTCATCGTCATCTTGATGAATGATTGAAAAATGAATATCTTATCATAAAAAATCTAACTGAACTATGGAAGGGTCTAGAGAAAAAGTATTATCAACAAAAATCGATGATTCTTCTAAATGCCCAGTATGAATGGTTACATTTGCGATTACAGAATTTTAAATTCATCGCTGAATATAATTCCGTAATGTTCAAAATAAGCTCCTAATTAAAATTATGCAGGAAAAATGTTATTGATAGAGATATGTTAGAGAAAATATTTTTGACATTTCATGCCTAAATGTGCTCTTACAGCAACAATATCAAGAGAAAAAAATTACAAAATATTCTAAAATTAATTGCATGCATTCTTGTGGCATAATAGAATAATGAATTGCTCATAAAAAATCATAAAGCTTGCCTCTCTAGCTTTGTGCTATTCTCTAAAGTAAGTGTGACACAATGTAATCCCGAAAATGACAAAGATTACTATTTTAGTAACAAATATGACAAAAGTAAGAGGAAAAAAATTCATCAATAATAAAAGTTCCTAACAAGAGTGGGATAATAAAGAAAAGAAAAATGGGCACAATAAGAATATAGAAAGCAGATGTCGTTATTGTGGTGGTAAAGGTCATTAGTCACGTACTTTGTTGTACACCAACACACTTAATTGAGTTTTATCAAATACCTTTAAGTGTTTGTTTGGATGCCATTATGTTGATAAAAAAGATTTTTTTTAATGAAAAATATCATTTTTTTATTTTTTAGTGTGTTTGGAAAATTTTTAATAGTAAAAATAAAAGTATTAGAAAAATAAAAAACATCTTTTTTAATGTGGATAAGGGTGTTAGAGGTAGATGGAGGGTGCTGATGATGATGGAAGATTTTCTGTTGGTGTCTAATGATGATGATGGAAGATGATTCTTAGAGATACTTTTTCTTTGAAAAGAAAATGGTAGTTATTAATTTTTACAAGGTAAATCTATTCAAATGCCCTGCACAGCGAATATATTATTAACACTAATCAAAACATAATTAAATTCACCAATTCTAAACATATTAATACACTCAATACAACAAATATATTAATAATATAACAAAATCAATAAATAATAACTTAAAAAGAAACTTAAGAAATAACAAATAACCCAAAACACTTAAAATAAGAATTTTAAGAAGGAACCAATTCATGTCATAATTAACACAAATACGTATCAATCCTAAATATAATTATAAGACTTTCGAAAACATAATTTTAATTTTTCAATTTCACTCAAAATCTTATAAAAATTTGGACAGAATCTCCCGTAAAATTTGGATTTCTCCACCCCTCAAGAGTTCCATCCAAACTAAATATCCATCCAACCCAACATACAAGGATTGAAATCCTAATCCACCCACCAAAACACTTCAATCATTTTTACTAATAAACTCAAATGCACAGTACAAAGCAATCTAACTTTGTAAAATAAACAAACACTAAATTATATAATTTATTTTAATTTCTTCATCATCAAAACAATTTTAATAACCAAAATAATCAACACAAATCTAACATAATCAACACAAATCCTATTTTATAATAACTAATAACAAATAGGAATAAACCCTAAATTACCATATGATAACCAAAACGCAAATCCTACATTAAGTTAACCCTAAACTCTAAATTAAAAACATATATGACGACAGGTAGCAGAGGTAGGTCGAGTGGGTCACGTGGTCGTGGTAGAGGGTGGGCTTCCACCGAATCCCCAAGGACTACCCAATCATTGCCCTCTATCCCGACTACCTTGTGAAGGTTCTTGATGGCCGAAAGAATGGGGGTTGAATCCATGGCCTTCTTTTAAGTTGATTGATTAACCCTTAAAACCCAAAAAATGAAACTTTGCTTCTGTTTGTCTGCATGATGGATTATGCAGAAGACAATTTAATTTTGTCTCATAAATCACAGAGAGACAAAATAGTGCAGAGAAGAAGAAAATGGCACAAGCATATATCCTGGTTCAGTTGCTTTGTGCAATGCAACATACAGTGGTAGAACTTTCACTATACTTTCAAATGTTAATTCCCTAGGACTCAACATAATCCTATCTGGGACAAACCAAACTTCAACATAAGCTAGACTTGGCTAGACAACATCCTAGACTCTCACTACATTAAGTACTTACCCAACTTAGCAAGGGATACATCAGATACAAAATGCAAAACAGAAATACAATCAAATAGAAATCTGAAATCAACTTTGGCTTTTCTCTCCAAGTTTCTTTCTTTTCCTTTTATTTCTATTTGGCTTTTTTTTCAAATGCCTCACATTTATGCCTTTTTCACTTAAGAGAAAATAGAGAAAGATAAATATTGAAATAGAATAATAAACCAGTAAACCATGAAGGAGATGATGATCACAGCTTTACTGCCATCAGATGAACCAACTTCAGAACTCTCTATGATTGTTCTTCATTTTGGTGGTATGTTTCTTTGATGTAGAAACTCGGTCTAAAGCGTTGAACTCTCATAGGGAATGCTCTCAATGCAACTCAGATTCTGGTTCTCTCTCCTTGCCTTCAAATTGAAGTAATTTTTCTATTTGTATGATCTTTGTTTCAACACTTAGAGCTTACTTCACAAAGTCAGCTTCTTCTTTCTTCCATCAGCGCCAAAAATAAGGGATTTGAAAACAGAAACAAGTAATACAACTTCCTTGAAAACAAATTTTTCAATGGATTTGATAAATCCAAACCCTTAGATTTGTGTTTTGCCTCCAAGAAATAATTGTAGCCATTGATTCATAGTAGAGGTAGGATGAATCTATCTTCTCTTTGTATTCCCAAAAATGGTATGTGTAGAAGAAGGTAGATTTCAATCAAGCTATCAATATGCATATAAGTATAAATAATCTACCTTTATCTTCTGATCAAGCTAGAGTAACCCTTTGCTTTTGACTTCATTGATTTGACCTCTTCATTAAGAAGCTTTTTCTCCTTTTCTTCTTTGTGTATTATCCAAAAGACAAAGATTGCAATAAAAAATTTTCTTTTTCTTCTCTTTGTTATACTCGAAGGACACTTAGCATCCCAATTGTTGATTTTTTGATTTTGGAAAAACCACGTGGGTGATGTGAAAGAGAAGAAAGAGAACAGAGAGTTGGTTTAGTGGAGAATTGATTAGTTCAAATGCAAATGGAGTTGCATTACTTTAGTTAGCTGCCAATTCAAATTGATTGAATGGACTTGGATCTCTTCTTGGGCTTGTTATGAATCATGGGCTTCTTTATTTCCTTGGGCCAATTGCTTTCTTTCATTCCTGAAGCATTCTTTTCATTTCTGATGGAAATTTAGTGATGAACAATTATTTTCATGAACTTATGTAAGCGAGCCAACTTCAGTTTGGGCTTATTTTCATTTTTCTTGGGCAAATGTGATTTAATTAATTTTCCGCACATTAAGAACACTAATCACAAATATAATTGGGGCTTTTAACCCAAATACCAAATATTTGTCATCATCAATATTATTAATTTTCAAACTCAACAATCTCCCCCCTTAATGACAAATATTATATATGAGGTAATAATCAAAGGAATTGAAATAGAAAAGATTCAGAGACTTTTCTTTGATGATACCAATTTAACTTGATGTGCTCCCCCTCTTTTTCATAAGGGTTGCTCCCCCTTAATGTATGCTTATCACTTAATCTAAGGATACAATCAATAATGGCAACAAAATAATCCAATGTATATACATGCTTATCTAAGATTCAGCAGCACAAGTATAAGCACAATAACAAAAAATCGTAAATATCCATGAACTTCGAATGGCTTAAAGTCAAACAAGTTCAGTTCACAAACACAAGTCAATTCACAAACACAAGACTATTTATAAATAATATCCAATAATCTCAGTAAGCCTTATGTCTTATCAAGCCTCATATATTCATTTTTCTCCCCCTTTTGTCATCAAGGTGAAAAAAATAAAACAAAAACAAAACCTACAATATAGTGTGTTACAGACATGTAAAAACTAAATGTTGTGTCTTAAAATATATATAAAAATTCAAAAGAGATATAAAGATCATATTTCAAGCAGCAACACCATAGTTATGAAAACGTAGTACTACCAGTACAAAAAAATTATTAAATAAAGAAAAATTTACGATGTGCAAAGACCAATTCTTAGTAAAAACTCATATGGACCAAAAAGAAAATTTCAAAGAAAAAAAAAACACAAGTAACCACATGTGTAATAAGATTCAAGTATGGTCCATGTTCTTTTCTACACTTCAAAAATCAGATCACTCATTTCTTTATCCAACAAATGTCTCTTTGACCTGCAAAACAAAATTCTAAAACAAGACATTAGCACAATCAAAATAAAGAATCATAAATCAAAATGCCTAAACTTGTTCTTAATTTACAAAACCTATCTTCAGCCAGAGGTTTAGTGAATATATCAGCCAATTGATCCTCTGATTTCACGAATTGAATGCTTATATTTTCTTTTTGAACATGTTGCCTAATTGAGTGAAATCTTACTTCAATGTGTTTTGTTCTAGAGTGTAAAACAGAATTTTAAGAAATATTAATCGAACTCATGTTATCACAAAATAAGGAAATATTATCAGCATTCAATTTATAATCAGCTAGTTGTGTTTTCAACCACAACAATTGGGAACAACAAGAGGATGCAGCAATATATTTGGCTTCTGTAGTGGAGAGAGCCACTGTTGAATGCTTCTTGTTTGACCATACATTTAATGAATTGCCCAGAAAACAATATATACCAGAAGTACTTCTCCTATCTACTCTATCACCAGCAAAATCTGCATCACAGAATCCAACTATAAAAAATTTATCAAACCTAGGATACCATAAACCATAGTTAGATGTGCCATGTACATATCCAATGAATATTTTAACAGCAGAAAGATGTGATTCTTTTGGTTGTAATTGGAATCTTGAACACATTCCAATACTTTGTGCAATATCGGGTCTAGAGGATGTTAAGTACAAAAGAGAACCAATCATTCTTCTATACCTAGTCTCATCAACATCTTTCTGAGATTCACCCTTGTCTAACTTTGAGTTAGGGTACATGGGTGTTCCCATGGGTTTGACATTTTTCATACCAAACTTCTTAACTAATTCCTTGGCATACTTCTCTTGATGAATAAAATTTTTATTTTAGTTTGTTTAATTTGTAGCCCAAGGAAAAAATTAAGTTCGCCCATCATACTCATGTCAAATTCACTTGTCATAAGTTTTTCAAATTCAGTACAAAGGGCTTCATTTTCTGATCCAAAGATAATGTCATCAACATAAATTTGGACTAGAATGAAGAAATTATTAGAGTTCTTAATGAATAAAGTAGTGTCAGTGGTGCCTCTTTGAAATCTATTTTTCAAAAGAAAAGAACTAAGTCTTTCATACCAAGCTCTAGGAGCTTCTTTTAAACCATAAAGAGCCTTTGAAAATTTGAAAGTTGAAAACATGATTTGGAAGCTCTTTATTTTCAAAATCAGGTGGCTATGTCACATACATTTCTCTATCAATTACTCTGTTCAAAAATGCATTTCATATCCATTTGAAATAGTTTAAAGCCACAATGGGCAGCATATGTGGTGGACGTAATTGTGATAAAAGAGTTCCAGGCACTGTTAGAGAAGCTCACAACTCTGTTCAACTTAACCAGCAAGTGTATTGGGTCATCCAAGTAATACCTTACATGAGTAAGGGTCGATCCCACAGAGATTGTCGGTATGAAGCAAGCTATGGTCATCTTGTAAATCTCAGTTAAGTGGATTCATAGGGTCAAATGTAATTGGATTAGATATTTAAAAGATAAATAAAATAAAGGGATAGAAATACTTATATAAATCAATAGTGGGAATTTCAGATAGGTGTGTGGAGATGCTAAAATCCTTTCAAATCTCTACTTTCTTATTGCTTTCATCCAATCCTTCTTACTCCTTTCCGTGGCAAGCTCTATGTAGGGCATCACCATCATCAATGGCTACTTTTAATCCTCTCGGAAAAATGGTCCTATGCGCTGTCACTGCACGGCTAATCGTCTGGAGGCATCACCCTTGTTGATAGCTACATCCCATCCTCTCAGTGAAAATGGTCCAAATGCTCTGTCACAGCACGGCTAATCATCTGTCGGTTCTCAATCAGGTTGGAGTAGAATCCATTGATTCTTTTGCGTTTGTCATCACGCCCAGCCTTCAGGAGTTTGAAGCTCGTCACAGTCATTCAATACCGGAATTACTCGGAATACCACGGACAAGGTTAGACTTTCCGGATTCCCGGGATCCTACTCGGAATACCACAGACAAGGTTAGACTTTCCGGATCCCCATGAATGCCGCCATCTATCTAGCTTATACCACGAAGATTCTGTTGGGGAATCTAAGAGATATGCACCCGGTATAGAGTAGAACGGAAGTGGTTGTCAGTTACGCACGTTCATAGGTGAGAATGATGATGAGTGTCACGGATCATCACATTCATCAAAGTGTTGTGCAACGTATATCTTGGAATAAGAATAAAAGAGAATTGAATAGAAAGTAATAGTAATTGTATTAAAACTTGAGGTACAGCAGAGCTCCACACCCTTAATCTATGGTGCGCAGAAACTCCACCATTGAAAATACATAAGTGAAAGGTTCAGGCACGGCCAAATGGCCAGCCCCCATGGTCTAAGGACTA
>NC_029780.3:33209537-33210270 GCF_000817695.3 Arachis duranensis
TTCTTGGAGTTGAACTCCAAGTTATAACGTGTTTTGGGCGTTCAACTCCGGATCATGACGTGTTTCTGGCGTTTAACTCTAGACAGCAGCATGTACTTGGCGTTCAACGCCAATTTACGTCATCAATTTCCGAATAAAGTATGGACTATTATATATTGATGGAAATCTCTGGATGTCTACTTTCCAACGCCGTTGAAAACGCGCCATTTGGAGTTCTGTAGCTCCAGAAAATTTATTTCGAGTGCAGGGAGGTCAGATTCCAACAGCATCAGCAGTCCTTTGTCAGCCTCCTATTAGAGTTTTGCTCAAGTCCCTCAATCTCAGCCAGAAATTACCTGAAATCACAGAAAAACATACAAACTCATAGTAAAGTCCAGAAATATAATTTTTGCCTAAAAACTAATGAAAACATCCCTAAAAGTAGCTTGAACTTACTAAAAACTACCTAAAAACAATGCCAAAAAGCTTATAAATTATCCGCTCATCACAACACCAAACTTAAATTGTTGCTTGTCCCCAAGCAACTGAAAATCAAATAGGATAAAAAGAAGAGAATATACTATAAATTCCAAAATATCAATGAATATTAATTATAATTAGATGAGCGGGACTTGTAGCTTTTTGCTTCTGAACAGTTTTGGCATCTCACTTTTTCCTTTGAAATTCAGAATGATTGGCTTCTCTAGGAACTTAGAATTTCGGATGGTGTTATTGATTCTCCTAGTTAAGTATA
>NC_029780.3:33210669-33211340 GCF_000817695.3 Arachis duranensis
AAAAAGTATTGTCACCACATCAATATAATTAAATTAAATTCAAGGATAAATTCAAAATTTATGTACTTCTTGTTCTTTTGAATTAAAACATTTTTCATTTAAGAGATGTGAAGGATTAATGGAATTATTCATAACTTTAAGACATAGTTACTACTAATGATCATGAAGTAGAGACACAAAACATAGATAAACATAACATAGAAACCGAAAAAACAGAAAGAAATAAGAACAAGGAATGAGTCCACCTTAGTGGCGTCTTCTTCTTGAAGGACCAACAATGTCCTTAAGCTCTTCTATGTCCCTTCCTTGCCTTTGTTGCTCCTCCCTCATTGCTCTTTGATCTTCTCTTATTTCATGGAGAATGATCGAGTGCTCTTGATGTTCCACCCTTAATTGTCCCACATTGTAGCTCAAATCTTCTAGGGAAGTGTTGAGTTGTTCCCAATAGTTGTTGGGAGGAAAGTGCATCCCTTGAGGCATCTCAGGGATTTCTTGATGATGAGCTTCCTCATGCATCTCTTGAGATTCGTGGAGGGTCTCTCTTGCTTGCTCCATTCTCTTCTTGGTGATGGGCTTATCCTCTTCAATAAGGATGTCTCCTTCTATGATAACTCCAGCTGAGTAACATAGATGGCAAATAAGGTGAGGAAAAGCTAGCCTTGCCATGGTGG
>NC_029780.3:33211485-33212338 GCF_000817695.3 Arachis duranensis
CACCCTCTAGCCACAGGCTTGAGGTCCAGTCTTCTTAGTTGGACTGGCTTGCCTTTGGAGTCTCTCTTCCATTGAGCTCCTTCCACACATATGTCCATGAGGACTTGGTCCAACCTTTGATTAAAGTTGACCCTTCTAGTGTAGGGGTGTACATCTCCTTGCATCATGGGTAAGTGGAACGCCAATCTCACATTCTCCGGACTAAAATCTAAGTATTTCCCCCGAACCATTGTGAGATAATTCTTTGGACTCTGGAAGCTTTTGTCTTCCTTTTTCCTTTTCTAGAGGATTCTCCGACCTTAGGTGCCATTGATGGTAATGGAAAACAAAAAAGATTATGTTTTGACCACACCAAACTTAAGAAATTGCTCGCCCTCGAGCAATAGAAGAAAGAAGAGAAGAAGAAGAAGAAGAAAATATGGAGGAGAAGGGTGAATGTGTATTCGGCCAAGGGGGAGAAGATTTGGTTGTGTTGTGTGAAAATGAAGTAGAATGGAAGGGTATATATAGGGAAAGGGGAGAGGGTAGGTTCGGCCATTTAGGGTGGGATTGGGTGGGAAATGATTTTAAAATTTGAAGGTAGGTGGGGTTTATGGGGAAGAGTGGATGGATGTGAGTGGTGAATAGGTGATTGGGAAGAGAGATTTGAGGTGATTGGTGAAGGGTTTTTGGGAAGTGTGACATGGGGAAGAGTAAAATAGGATTAGAAGGTAAGGTGGGAATATAGTAGGTGGGGATCTTGTGGGGTCCACAAATCCTGAGGTGATCCTGTGGGGTCCACAGATCCAGAGGTGTCAAGGAATTCCATCCCTGCACCAAATAGGCATGTAAAATGCCTTTGCACACCATTCTG
>NC_029780.3:33212463-33213037 GCF_000817695.3 Arachis duranensis
GCTTGTTACTGGCCTTCAGCGCCAGCTTTTCCTCTAGGCACATTCCTGGCGTTCAGCGCCAGAATGTTGCTTGTTTCTGGCATTCAGCGCCAGTTTCATGCTCTGTTCTGGCGTTGAACGCCAGCCAGATGCTCCTTACTGGCGTTGAACGCCAGTCTGTGCTTCCTCCAGGGTGTGATTTTTTTCTTCTGCTGTTTTTGATCCTGTTTTTGATCTTTATATTTTTTTGTGACTCCTCATGATCATGTACCTAATAAAACACAAAATAACAATAAAATAAAATAAGATAAATAAAATTGGGTTGCCTCCCAATAAGCGCTTCTTTAATGTCAATAGCTTGACAGTGGCTCTTATGGAGCCACAAAAGGTGATCAGGTCAATGTTGTATAGTCCCAACACCAAACTTAGAGTTTGGATTTGGGATCTTTACACCAAACTTAGAGTTTGGTTGTGGCCTCCCAACACCAAACTTAGAGTTTGACTGTGGGGGCTTTTCTTGACTCTGAACTGAGAAAAGCTCTTCATGCTTACTCTCTTTTGTCACAGAGGGATGGCCATGTGCCTTAAACACAAG
>NC_029780.3:33213101-33213568 GCF_000817695.3 Arachis duranensis
TTCACCTCTGTTGACATCTATCACAGCTCCTGCTGTGGCTAGGAAAGGTCTTCCTAGGATGATGCATTCATCATCTTCCTTCCTAGTGTCTAGGATTATGAAATCAGTAGGGATGTAAAGGCCTTCAACCTTTACTAGCATGTCCTCTACTAATCCATATGCTTGTCTTACTGACTTGTCTGCCAATTGTAATGAGAACAAGGCAGGTTGTACCTCAATGAACCCCAGCTTCTCCATTACAGAGAGTGGCATAAGACTTATCCCTGACCCCAGATCACATAGAGCTTTTTCAAAGGTCATGGTGCCTATGGTACAAGGTATTATAAACTTGCCAGGATCTTGTTTCTTTTGAGGTAGAGTATGCTGAAGCCAGGTATCTAGCTCATTAATGAGCAAGGGAGGTTCACTTTCCCAAGTCTCATTACCAAACAACTTGGCATTCAGTTTCATGATAGCTCCTAAATATT
>NC_029780.3:33213681-33223286 GCF_000817695.3 Arachis duranensis
AGAAGGAGATTTAATGGAATCTCTATGTTCTCTATATGAGCCTCAGATTCCTTTGGATCCTTAATAGGAAATTCCTTCTTGCTTGAGAGACGTCCCAGGAGGTCTTCCCCACTAGGATTTTCATCCTCCTCCTCCCTTGTGCATTCGGCCATATTGATCACATCAATGGCCTTGCACTCTCCTTTTGGATTTTCTTCTGTATTGCTTGGGAGAATACTAGGAGGAGTTTCAATGGCTTTCTTACTCAGCTGGCCCACTTGTGCCTCCAGATTTCTGATGGAGGATCTTGTTTCACTCATGAAACTGAAAGTGGCTTTTGACAGATCAGAGACTAGATTGGCTAAATTAGAAGTGTTTTGTTCAGAATTCTCTGTCTGTTGCTGAGAAGATGATGGAAAAGGCTTGATATTGCTTAGCTTGTTGCGTCCACCATTGTTAAAGCCTTGTTGAGGCTTTTGGTGATCCTTCCATGAGAAATTTGGATGATTTCTCCATGATGAGTTATAGGTGTTTCCATAAGGTTCACCCATGTAATTAACCTCTGCCATGGCAGGGTTCTCAGGATCATAAGCTTCTTCAGAAGCTGCCTCTTTAGTACTGTTGGATGCATTTTGCCATCCATTCAGACCATAATAGACTATATCTAATATGGTCCATTCTGAAAACATGTCAGATGGACATCTTTTGGTCAGCTGCTTGTATCTTTCCCAAGCTTCATAGAGGAATTCACCATCTTTTTGTTTGAAGGTCTGAACATCCACTCTAAGCTTGCTCAGCTTTTGAGGAGGAAAAGAATTTATCTAAGAAGGCAGTGACCAGCTTATCCCAGGAGTCCAGGCTATCCTTGGGTTGTGAATCCAACCATATTCTAGCTCTGTCTCTTACAGCAAAAGGGAAAAGCATGAGTCTGTAGACTTCAGGATCAACTCCATTCATCTTTACAGTCTCACAGATCTGCAAGAACTCAGTTAAAAACTGATAGGGATCTTCAGATGGAAGTCCATAAAACTTGCAGTTTTGT
Source organism: Arachis duranensis (assembly GCF_000817695.3). Lineage (NCBI taxonomy): Eukaryota > Viridiplantae > Streptophyta > Magnoliopsida > Fabales > Fabaceae > Arachis > Arachis duranensis. Next base: position 33,214,703 of record NC_029780.3, read on the forward strand.
TGCATTAAAACAACTAGCTGAGGTTTCAGCTCAAAGTTGTTGGCTCCAATGGCAGGAATGGAGATGCTTCTTCCATCAAATTTGGACGTTGGTTTTGTGAAGTCACCAAGCATTCTCCTTGCATTATTATTATTTTCGGCTGCCATCTCCTTCTCTTGTTCTAATATTTCTGAAAGGTTACCTTTAGATTGTTGTAACTTAGCTTCTCTTAATTTTCTCTTCAGAGTCCTTTCAGGTTCTGGATCAATTTCAACAAGAGTGCCTTTTTCCTTGTTCCTGCTCATATGGAAGAGAAGAAAACAAGAAAAGAAAGAGGAATCCTCTATGTTACAGTATAGAGATTCCTTTATGTTAGTAGAAGAAGAAAGGGGATAAGAGTGAAGAAGAATGGGTTCGGATTTTTAGATGAAGAGGGGTGAAGAGAAGTGTTAGTAAATAAATAATTAAATAGAATAAGAAAAGAGATGGAGAATTTCGAAAATAATTTTGAAAAAGAGATTAGTAATTTTTGAAAATTAAAGATAAGATAAGATTAAAAGTAAAATTTAAAACAAAAAGAATTTTTGAAAAAGAGATGAGATATTTTCGAAAATTAGAGAGGGAAAAGTAGTTAGGTGGTTTTGACAAAGATAAGAAACAAACAAAAAGTCAAAGAGTTAGTTGAAAAAGATATTAAAATCAAATTTGAAAAGATAAGAAGATAAGAGGTTAGATAAGATATTTTGAAATCAAATTTTGAAAAAGATAAAATTTTTGAAAAAAATAAGATAAAAGATAAAAAGATTTAATTTTTAAATTTAAAATTACTTACTTCACTAACAAGAAACTTCAAGATAAGATTCTAGAACTTAAAGATTGAACCTTTCTTAACAAGAAAGTAACAAACTTCAAATTTTTGAATCAATCACATTAATTGTTAGCTAATAAGATATAAAGATAAGAAAAGGATTTTGAAAAATATTTTGAAAAAGATTTTTGAAATTTTAGAAAAATAGAAAAAAATGAAAAAGATATAATTTTTGAAAAAAGATTTTGAAATTTTCGAGAAATAGAAAAAAAATGAAAAAGATATAACTTTTGAAAAAGATTTTGAAAAGATAAGATTTTTAAAATTGAAATTTTGACTTGACTTGTAAGAAACAACTAATTTTTAAAAAATTTTGACCAAGTCAACCCAAAATTTCGAAAATTTGGAGGGAAATAAGGAAAAGATATTTTTTTTGTTTTTTTTAATATTTTAATTATGAGAGAGAAAAACACAATTATGACCCAAAACATAAAAATTTTGGATCAAAACACTTAATGCATGCAAGAACACTATGAATGTCAAGATGAACACCAAGATCACTTTGAAGATCATGATGAACATCAAGAACATAATTTTGAAAAATTTTTGATGCAAAGAAAACATGCAAGACACCAAACTTAGAAATCTTTAATGCATGGACTCTAACAAACGAAAAATGCATATGAAAAACAATAAACAACACAAAACAAAAAATCATCAAGATCAAACAAAAGGATTTACCAAGAACAACTTGAAGATCATGAAGAACACTATGAATGCATGGAATTTTCGAAAAATGCAAGAAAAATTTTTAAATCATGCAATTGACACCAAACTTAAAAATTGACTCAAGACTCATACATGAAACACAAAATATTTTTGAATTTTATGATTTTATTAATTTTTTTGGATTTTTATTAATTTTTTTCGAAAACAAAGTTGGAAAAAACAAAAAAGAAAAGAAAAATTTTGAAAAAGATTTTTGAAAAGAAAATTACCTAATTTGAGCAACAAGATGAACCGTCAGTTGTCCATACTCGAACAATCCCCGGCAACGGCGCCAAAAACTTGGTGGACGAAATTGTGATATAAGAGTTCCAGGCATTGTTAGATAAGCTCACAACTCCGTTCAACTTAACCAGCAAGTGTACTGGGTCATCCAAGTAATACCTTACGTGAGTAAGGGTCGATCCCACAGAGATTGTTGGTATGAAACAAGCTGTGGTCATCTTGTAAATCTCAGTTAAGTGGATTCATAGGGTCAAATGTAATTGGATTAGATATTTAAAAGATAAATAAAATAAAGGGATAGAAATACTTATGTAAATCAATAGTGGGAATTTCAGATAGGTGTGTGGAGATGCTAAAATCCTTTCAAATCTCTACTTTCTTATTGCTTTCATCCAATCCTTCTTACTCCTTTCCATGGCAAGCTGTATGTAGGGTATCACCATCATTAATGGCTACTTTTAATCCTCTCGGGAAAATGGTCCTATGCGCTGTCACTGCACGGCTAATCGTCTGGAGGCATCACCCTTGTTGATGGCTACATCCCATCCTCTCAGTGAAAATGGTTCAAATGCTCTGTCACAGCACGGCTAATCAGCTGTTGGTTCTCGATCATGTTGGAATAGGATCCATTGATCCTTTTGTGTTTAGCTCCACACCCTTAATCTATGGTGTGCAGAAACTCCACCGTTGAAAATACATAAGTAAAAGAGGTTCAGGCATGGCCGAATAGCCAGCCCCCCTAACGTGATCAATGATCTCTTAAGATGAGGAATAATACAAAACTGAGACCAAAGATGAAACGTGGTCAAAAGACATCTAATACAATAGATAAATGTTCTATTTATAATAAACTAGCTCCTAGGGTTTACATGAGTAAGTAATTGATGCATAAATCCACTTCTGGGGCCCACTTGGTGTATGTTTGGGCTGAGCTTGATCTATCCACGAGCTGAGACTTTTCCTGGAGTTAAACTCCAAGTTATAACGTGTTTTGGGCGTTCAACTCCGGATCATGACGTGTTTCTGGCGTTTAACTCTAGACAGCAGCATGTACTTGGCGTTCAATGCCAATTTACGTCATCAATTTCCAAATAAAGTATGAACTATTATATATTGCTGGAAATCTCTGGATGTCTACTTTCCAACACCGTTGAGAGCGCGCCATTTGGAGTTCTGTAGCTCCAGAAAATCTATTTCGAGTGCAGGGAGGTCAGATTCCAACAGCATCAGCAGTCCTTTGTCAGCGTCGTATCAGAGTTCTGCTCAAGTCCCTCAATTTCAGCCAGAAATTACCTGAAATTACAGAAAAACACACAAACTCATAGTAAAGTCCAGAAATGTGAATTTAACATAAAAACTAATGAAAACATCCCTAAAAGTAGCTTGAACTTACTAAAAACTACCTAAAAACAATGCCAAAAAGCGTATAAATTATCCGCTCATCAATATGCTAGAAGGAGCCTTATAAATTCCATTTGGGCTACAGGAGAAAAGGATTCATTAAAATTTGTTCCTTCTTCTTGATCATATCCTTATGCCACCAATCTTGCTTTGTTTCTAGCTATGCTTCCATCTTTACCCAACTTGTTCTTGAATATCCACTTGGTGCCAGTCACTTTCTTTCCATTTGGTTTTGGAACAAGTGTGCAAACTTGATTCTTTTCAAATTTTCGAAGCTCCTCCTCCATAGCCTTTACCCATGAGGGGTTATCAAGTGCTTCCTTGATATTTTGTGGCTTAATTTGGGATAGAAAAGCTAGGTTTGATTCTTCTGTTGCCTTTCTTGTGGAAGACTGAGTTTTGACACCTTAGAGACATCCCTTATGACAAATTCTTCTGGGTAATTCTTTAAGAATCTCCACTCACAAAGTTTAGAGGACTTAGGAACAGATTTGGTCAAGGTGGGATCCATAGAGCTAGTATTCCTAATGATTTTTCCTGTTTCAGGAGACAAAATAGAATTGTCTCTTGCAGAATCTTCTGCAGTAGCAGTTTCAACTTCGGGTTGCCCAGAATTTTCTTTTTCTTGATTTTGGGCTTCTCTTCTGTTACTTTCAACTTGAGTTCCTATATCACAATCTTCCAAAATACCTTGAACCATATTACTATCACAAAAAGTAACGTGTTTGGACTCCTCAATGATTCTAGCATCTTGATGATAAACTTTATATGCTTTGCTAGTTTGCAGTATCCTACAAACAAACATTCATATGCTTTGGGATCAAATTTTCTTAAGTTTTCTTTATTGTTTAAAATAAAATATTTGCATCCAAAGATACGAAGATAATCCAGATTTGGTGGGATTCCTTTTCTAAGTCCATAAAGGGGTTTTCTTTAAGAATTTTCTTATGATTGTTCGGTTTAAAATATGGCAAGTCGTATTAACCGTTTTAGCCCATAGGAATTCAGGAACATTACTTTCACATAACATGGTCCTAGCCATCTCTTGAATGCTTCTATTTCTTCTTTCAACAACACCATTTTGTTGTGGTGTTCTTGGACAAGAGAAGTTTTGTAATATTCCAAATTCCTCACAAAAGGATTCAAAATGTTGATTTTCAAACTATTTACCATGATCACTTCTAATAGGAGCAATCTTTAAATCCTTTTCATTTTGAATTCTTTTGCCAAAAAAACCTCAAAAGCCGAAAAGGCATCATTTTTATGTGCAATGAACAAAACCCAACCAAATCTTGTGTAATCATCTACAATTACCAAATCATATAATTTACCACCAAAGCTTTGAGTTCTTGTTGAATCAAAGAGATCAATATGTAGCAACTCAAGTGGTCTTTTAGTAGAAATGTCTTTCTTTGATTTAAATGAACTCTTTGTTTGTTTTTCCATTTGACATGCATCATGAATAATATATTTGCCAAATTTTATCAAGGGAAGACCTCTCACTAAACCCTTTTTAACAAGCTTGTTTATTTGAAATATACTAGCATGACCTAATTTTTTTTGTGCCATAGCCGTTTTTCATATTCTTTAAAATGAAAACAAGCTACATTTTGATTCTTTAATATATCAAGAGTGAGTTCATACACATTATCACACCGTTTAGCTACAAACAACACTTCATTTGATTTTTCACACACAACTTGGCATTCTAATTTTTTGAAAATAACTAAATAACCAAGATCACACAGTTGACTTATGCTCAAAAGATTGTGTTTCAGTCTACCAACTAAGAAAATATCATCAATGAAGGTAGAGAGATTTTTACCCACTTTTTCAATTGCAATTATTTTTCCTTTGCCGTCATCCCCAAAGGTCACAAAGCCACCATCATAGTTGTTGAGATTGACAAAGAAGGTAGACTTCCCCGTCATGTGCCTAGAACATCCACTGTATATCAAAGTACCATAAATCTTTCTTCCTCTTGGATGCTAGGAAAACATGCAATCATTTTGAAGTGGCCTTAGGTATCCAAACATGTTTGGATCCTTTGAAGTTAATATATCTTGGTTGCCCAAATTTATTAAAATCACAAACAATTTTGTATGTTTTATTTTCCACAATTCTTTTGTTAATAAAACATTGAGGGGAAGAATGATTATTTTTATTGCAATCAGAACACTGATTTTTTATTGCATGATGATGAAAGTGATTGATATTATGATGCTGAAATTGATTTATATGGTGCTAAAAGTGATTAAAAGTTTAAAATTTTCTGGTTTTTTAGTAAGGTGCATTTCTTTTGAAAAATTGATTTTTAGCAACTGCATCTGTTTTTGCAACATATCTCAAATCAGAATTATTTAAAATAGATTTGGTTCTTGAATATGAGGCACTTTTGTTAAAGTGTAGTTTTTCAAAAACAACCTCATTGTTAGTGAAATAACCAAGACCCAAATTTTTGGACATGATTTGGTCTTTGAAGATGATGCATTTTTATCAAAAAATAGTTTTTCAAAACTAGAATTAGTTTTAGTTAAGTAACCCAAACTGGAAATTTCAAATGAGGGTTTTCTTCGAGTTTGATGCTTCGGTATTAGTGAATGAATTTTCAAAAACTGCATCATCCTTTGTCATATAATCCAAACTAGATTTTTTAAATAATGGTCTTTGATTAGCAAGTAATTTGTCCAAATTACTAGAACTGTGTGCAAATTTGGCTAAATCATTATTCAATCCTTTAATCATTTCATTTAATCTTTTATTTTCTGCAATAAGTTCTTTTGAAGTGTCAACCGTGTGCTTTCCTTTGAATTTTTCAATTTCAGATTTTAAAGATCTATTTTCTTCAACAAGATCAAAAGCACATTCGGTCTCCTTCACTTTTTCTTTCAAAATTCATTTTCAGCTTTCAATCCTTTATTTTCATATTTGCATTTGTTGTATTTTTTCAGCAATTTTTCAGAATGGTGAGTGAGATCATCAACAATAACATGTAATTCTTCAAGAGATAAGTCATAATAATTTACCTCTTCTAGTTGATCATCACCAGCCATGAAACAAACTTGAGCTTCATATTCGGAGTCCTCATCCTCATCCAAATCTTTCTCTAGATCCTCCCAAGATGCCATGAGCACTCTCTTCTTTTCTTTCTTCGCCTTGTCCTCTTTCTTGAGTTTTGGACAGTTAAACTTGAAGTGTCTTACCTCATTGCAATTATGGCAAATGATCTTGCTGAGATCTTTCTTTTGCTCCTTTAAACTTGATCCCTTGTATTTACCTTTGCTCCTGAGTAGCCTTCTTAGTCTCCTAGTAAAAAAGACAAGTTCATCATCTGAAAAATTGTCACTTGAATCACTCTCCCTAGACTCAACTTTTGATTTTAGGGTCACTCTTTTTTTTCTTTGTATCTTGGCTGGTATGTGTGGCTTCATATGCTAAGAGTTTTCCTCTCAACTCATAGTAGGTTAAAGGACTCAGGTTGTTGCTCTCGGTTAGGATAGTGACTTTTGTTTTCCACTCTTTTGTAAGGCTTCTAAGGACTTTTCTCACTAGAGTTTGTTCCGTGTGTGTCAAGCCCATAGCATCAAGGCTGTTAATGATGATTGAGAATCTCTCAAACATCTCATCAATGCTTTCTCCATCCTTCATGGTGAATGATAAACCACTATTTTATGGTTTATCTTTTGCTCAATTGAGTGGTTTTTATCAACTTTTTACCCACTTATTCATATGATTTGCATGTTTTATATTTTCCTTCCTGATTCTGTGCTATGATTGAAAACATGCTTCTTTAGTCTTAATTTAGCTAATCTTAATCCTCTCTTATTACCATTCGATGCCTTGATCTGTGTGTTAAGTGTTTTAGGCTTCATAGGGTAGGAATGGCTTAGAGAATGAAGAGGAAGCATGCAAAAATGGAAGGAATACAAGGAATTGAGGAGATGACCAGCGAGAAGTCATGCGGTCGCATGGCTCACGTGACCGCGCGAAATGGAAAAAATCAGAGTGACGCGTTCGCGTGCCTAACGCAACCGCGCGGATTGGAAGCTATACGAACGACGCGAAAGCGTGGACGACGCGCACGCGTGGTACGAAAAATGCTGAGTGACGCGATCGCGTGGATGACGTGGACGCGTGATGTGCGCGATCTGCAGAATTACAAAAGTCGCTGGTAGAGATTCTAGGCCGCATTTCAACCTAGTTTTCGGCCCAGAAACACAGATTAAAGTCAGGGAACATGCAGAGACTCAACATGCTTTTCATAACTCACTTTTCATAGTTTAGATGTAGTTTTAGTGAGAGAGGTTCTCTCCTCTCTCTTAGGTTTTAGGATTAGGATTCCTCTTAAAGGATTTAGGATTTCAACTCTTCATCAGGTTCAATATTTCTTTTACTTTATATTTCTCTTCTACTTTGAGATACTTTAATGCTTTTATTTATGTTTGATTTATGTTGCCCAATTGGCTTATGAATATTTTCCAAGTTAGATTTGACTGCTTTGAATGAATGTTAATTGAGGTACTCCAGATATTTATGATTCTTATTTAGCTTTTTATATTATTGGCTTTAATTGATTTACTGGAAGCTCTTGAGTTATCAACTATTCAGGATTGATTGTTATGTCGGCTAATTAACTGAAATTCCACCAACTCTAGTCTTTCCTCAGGAGTTGGCTAGGACTTGGGAAATCTAACCAATTGGTTCACTTGACTTTTCCTTGCTTACGCAAAGGTTAACTAAGTGTGATTAACTTCCATTCTTATAGGAGTAACTAGGATAGGACTTCTGAATTTTCATATCTTGCCAAGAGTTTATTTTACAGTTATTTATTTATTTATCTGCCATTTAAATTACTTGTTCCTCATCTTTAAAACCCCGATTTACAAAACCCACAACCAATAATAAGAACATACCTCCCTGCAATTCCTTGAGAAGACGACTGGTGCACGAAATTGCAATCACACTTTTGCAACTCCGCACAACTAACCAGCAAGTGCACTGGGTCGTCCAAGTAATACCTTGCGTGAGCAAGGGTCGATCCCACGGAAATTGTCGGCTTGAAGCAAGCTATGGTTATCTTGTAAATCTTAGTCAGGATATCAGAAATTATCAGGATTGATTGTGAAAAGCAAAAGAACATGAAATGGTTACTTGTTTTGCAGTAATGGAGAATAGGTTGAGGTTTTGGAGATGCTCTGTCCTCTGAATCTCTGCTTTCCTACTGTCTTCTTCATCAAACACGCACAGTTCCTTCCATGGCAAGCTGTATGTAGGGTTTCACCGTTGTCAATGGCTACCTCCCATCCTCTCAGTGAAAACGATTGCATATGCTCACAGCACGCGGAATTCATCTGTCGGTTCTCAATCAGGCCGGAATAGAATCCA
>NC_029780.3:33223802-33252276 GCF_000817695.3 Arachis duranensis
CATTTCGAGTGCAGGGAGGTCAGAATCCAACAGCATCTGCAGTCCTTTTCAGTCTCTGAATCAGATTTTTGCTCAGAACCCTCAATTTCAGCCAGAAAATACCTGAAATCACAGAAAAACACACAAACTCATAGTAAAGTCCAGAAAAGTGAATTTTAACTAAAAACTAATAAAAATATACTAAAAACTAACTAAATCATACTAAAAACATACTAAAAACAATGCCAAAAAGCGTATAAATTATCCGCTCATCAACGACCCAAGGTTTAAATACTTCGGTTATCAATTTATTTAGGGGTTTGTTACTTGTGACAACCAAAATGTTTATAAGAAAGGTTGATTGCTTGGTTTAGTAACTATACTTACAACGAGAGTTTACTATAACTTCTAAACCATCAATCTTCAGTTCTTCACTGAACATCTCATATTCTTTTTGCAGCATATCAATCCTTGTTTCTTTGACTTGTTTGGTGCCCTCGTGTGTAACTTGGAATTTCTCCCAGATTTCTTTTGCCGTCTTGCATCTAGATACCTTTCCGTATTCCTCGACACTGATAGCACAGTGTAGCAAGTTTATTGCTTTAGCATTCAGCTCCACCTTCTTTTTTCATTATCATTCCATTCGGTTTTCTCCTTTGGAGTCACCACTCCATCAGCACTTTTCTTTGTAGGGATTTTAGGACCATTCACCACTATCTTCCATATGTTGTAGTCAATTGATTAAATGAAGATCCGCATCCTTTCTTTCCAGTAAGCATAGTTTTTCCCATTGAATAAGGGATGCCTGTTATTTAACTGACCCTCTCTTAGAGTGTAGGCCACAGTGGTTGCACCCATGTTGTTTGCCATTTGACATTTTCTCCAAGCTGCGAAACTAGATTCTTGAGACCTAGCTCTTGATACCAATTGAAGGCACTTAATGGCCTAGAGAAGGGGGAGTTGAATCTATTTTCTTCTTTTAAGTTGATTGATTAACCCTTAAAACCAAGAAATGAAACTTTGCTTCTATTTGTCTCCGTGATGGATTATGTAGGAGACAATTTAGTTTTTTCTCATAAATCGCAGGGAGACAAAATAGTGCAGAGAAGAAGAAAATGGCACCAGCATATATCCTGGTTCAGTTACTTTGTGCAATGCAACCTACATCCAATCTCCACCACAACGTTGGTGGAATTTTCACTATATTTGCAAGTGTTACAAACACCAATTCCCTAGGACTCAACATAATCCTATCTGGGACAAACCAAACTTCAACATAAGCTTGATTTGGCTCGGCAACATCCTAGAATTTCACTACACTAAGTGCTTACCCAACTTAGTAAGGGATACATCAGATACAAGATGTAAAACAGAAATACAATGAAATAGAAATTTGAAATCAACTTTGCCTTTTCTCTCCAAGTTTCTCTCTTTGCCTTTTCTCTCTATTTGACTTTTTTTCAAATGCCTCACAATTATGCCTTTTTCACTCAAGAGAAAACAGAAAAAGATAAATATTGAAACAAAATAAAAACCAGTAAACCATGAAGGAGATGATGATCACAGCCTTAAAGCCATCAGATGAACCAACTTCAGAACTCTCTATGATTGTTCTTCATTTTAGCAGTATGTTTCTTTGATGTAGAAACACAGTCCAAAGCATTGAACTCTTACAGGGAATGCTCTTAATGCAACTCAGATTCTGGTTCTCTCTCCTTACCTTCAAACTGAAGTGATTTTTCTATTTGTATGATCTCTGTCTCAACACTTAATTAGGGATTACTTCACAAAGTCAGCTTCTTCTTTCTTCCATCAGTCCCAAAAATCAGAGATTTGAAAACAGAAACAAGTAATACAACTTCTTTGAAAACATATTTTTCAATGGATTTGATAAATCCAAACCCTTAGATTTGTGCTTTATCTCACAGAAACAATTGTAGCTATTGATTCATAGCAGAGGTAGGATGAATCCATCTTCTCTTCGTATGCCCAAAAATGGTATGTGTAGAAGAAGGTAGGTTTCAATCAAGCTATCAACATGCATATAAGTAGAAATAATCTACCTTTATCTTCTGATCAAGCTAGAGGAACCCTTTGCTTTTGGCTTCATTGATTTGACCTCTTCATTAAGAAGCTTTTTCTCCTTTTCTTCTTTGTGTATTATTTGAAAGACAAAGCTTGCAATGAAAAACTCTTTTTTTTCTTCTCTGTGTTATACTCGAAGGACACTTAGCATCCCAGCTATTGATTTCTTGCTTTTGGAAAAACCACATGCGTAATGTGAAAGAGAAGAAAGAGAACAAAGAGTTGATTTAGTGGAGAAGGGATTAGTTCATATGCAAATGGAGTTGCATTGCTTAAGTTAGCTGCCAATTCAAACTGATTGAGTGGACTTGGATCTCTTCTTTGGCTTGATATGAATCATAAGCTTGTTTATTTCCTTGGTCCAATTGCTTTCTTTGATCCTTGAAGCATTCTTTTCATCTCTAATGAAAATTTAGTGATGAACAATTATTTTCATGAACTTATGTACGTGGGCCAACTTCAATTTGGGATTATTTTCATTCTTCTTAGGCCAATGTGATTTAATTAGTTTCCTGCAAACTAATCACAAATATAATTGGATTTTTAACCCAAACACCAAATGTTTATCATCATCAATATTATTAATTTTCAAACTCAACACCTTGTCTACCCGTGTGACATCACAGACGGGTCCAGTGGACTAACAATTTATCATGTTCCCAAACACGAACAACGTGCCTCCTTTTGCTATGCCCCCTGCTGATCCAGTGATAACAGAGCCCGCAGTGGGTGATTCTTCCAGTGCCCCCAGCAGTATGCACCTCCACCACTGGCTGTCACCCGGCTAAAGATTTGGCCCTATGACATGCAAGCGTGAGTGCATACAAAATTTTAATCTTACGTTTCTTAATCTTAAGTTTATGTATTTCTATATGTTTGTTAATGTTAGATTTTTTCTCTACTAGGTTTGCCCCAAACCCCAATGCTTGCACACAAGAGATCTTCGACGCAATAAGTCAATGTATGACCACCCGTGGCTGACCTACACACAATCTGAGACTAGAGATCGATGATTTCAGAAGTGGATTGTAAGAACCAATAATGATGAATTAATTAACTGTACTTGAACTGTATTTTATTCCGACTAACTAATGTTGATGAATCACTTTGTGTAGTTGAAATTCATATGGGATGCAGCGCATAATCTCATGATCAGGAAGATCAACGACTACAGGACAGCTAAATGTTTTTAGCAGATGATGAGCGACGTTTGTAAGGGGTGCAACCACCTAATGTCATGGATCCATCTAGCCATCAAGAAGGACTTGGAGGCCAATTTACTCATGATGAGGGGTTCAAGTATCGCCGTTTGATGAACGTCGCTAACAGGGCTTCGCCCAGGTTGTCAAAGTATACGGGTGGGTCGACAACCTTCATAAATACAAAGAACAGACTGGTAAGAATTTTGTCATTGTGTAATATTTTAGTAGTTTCTTGAATTAATTATTTAATTTGTTCATTTATTTTATTGGTTGATATATTAATTTGTAGTTTAAATCATTGGACCATGAGGCGACACTAGCGGAGACCTTCAAGTATACCCATATTTTGAAGGCCAACAACGAGAGATTTGTTGACGAGCGGTCAGCGACCTATTATGTGAGTTTAAATTAATTCTAAGTTTCAAATTTATTTGGTTTAAAGACAATTATTTAACTGTTATCCTAATCACGACGTGTGTGACACAGGAGGATTACACGCAGATGTTGGTGGCCGCGACCCAACAATCTCAGCCACCTAGTGGGAACGGAGAAACCAGCTCTGAGACCTCAGTGGTAGATCCTGATAGGATTTGGCCTATGACCACCTCTGAGTCCCACAAGAATCGCCGCTTGAGGTTGTGATCGTTCTTCTCCAGTGACCTCCGCTCCTCCGCAATGGCGGCTTCCTCTACCTCTGCCTCTGCCTCTGCCACCAGCCCTGCCGATCTTAGAAAGTTGTCGACTTAAAGGAGGAGGTGCAGAAGTTGACACAGGAGCTTCACCAGCAAACGAAGCAGAGGTACAACGACCTTCTTGCATGCGTAGAAAGAGTCGTTGCCATCAGCTCGAACTTAATGGAAAAGATGGAACAACTCGATTGGTTGCAAGAGCAGATGGAGGAGTACAACCAGTAGATGCGCGCTGAAAGCAACATGTAAGTTTTTTTCAAAAGCTTGTTTGATTTTACAACAATGTTCTAATATTTAATGGACTCGATCAATACATATATTTTGAAGTCTTTCTTACCTAGAAGGAAGAATATATTTTTTTTTCGGTAGTTACCTAGAAGGAAGAATATGTTGAAGAAGGATTTGGTGTTTGGATTTAGAAGCCTGGTTGAATAAACTAATACTTGCTCCAGTTTTTCCTTTTCCAATTTATTAAGTACTAAATTAAATAGGTTGTGTAGTAAGAAAGGGCTAAAATGGTAGTTTATGATGATACCAAGATGAGGTAACTGAAAATAAACATAGAAATGAACAGTTAAAGTACTATGGTAAATTAGGAATGGAAGGGTGAGGTAAATGCATCAAATTAAAACTAAAGGGCAGAGGCGACAAAGAAGTGAAGAACAAGCCATGCCAAGCGGCAACCATTGGATCAGATAAATAGAATTAAAAATAACATTGACCAGCTAAACAGGCTACTGCAATTGCTAGAAGGGGACTAAGAGGGAGCACAGCAGACACACCCATTGAAATTGAAAGGATTTGATAATTAAGACACTATCTGATAGATCCATCAAAGTCAAGCAAATAACATAACATAGCTATAAGCCCTCTAGGCACAAGTTTAGATTGAGACACTATTTGGAATCCCTCTTCCAGTTAGTCCACCTTCACTAGAAGGATAAAGCAAAGTGTAGGGCATCTTAACAGGTCCATATCTGTTCCTCAGTTTCTCATCATTGTTCATTCTCTTCATCCCTTCCTCAATATCTTCAATCTTCTTCCCGAACTTGGCAAACGCTTCTAACGCGTCAGCATCCGACGTCCAATTTTCAGTGTCTCTCTGCCCTAAGTACACCTCATCACTAGAATGCCTAGACAAGATTTCCACAAGTGAAATTCCAAGAACAGCTTTGAACTGTGAAGTGAATGTTTTCAGATAAGTCTTATCAGGATTCGCCAACAGTTCATCATACTCGGGCGTTCCTTTTTCCGGCACCAATTTGCTACTTATGGCTGGACGGTTCGGCGGGTAGCCTCCGTACGGATACTGTCCGAAGTTGATGGCGGCATGAAGAGCCGAAGCGGTCCATATAATGATGGCGCATGTTTCAATGAGCTCCTCACGTGTCTGCATCTTTGGCCACCATGGCTCGTCTTTCTTGTCACCATGGCCCTTCTCCCTTATTTCCTTCCACCAAGATTGGAGTTCTGCGTCTTTCTTGATTGACTCATCGTCCTTGTAGTAAACGCTGCAATAGTCTTCAACCCATATCTTGATGGCGAACCAGATTTCTAGTCCATCAACTGCAAAAGGGTAATCCTCGATCAATAGCTTAATGCCGTGTGGGCAACTTGAATCTTTAACAGCCACTCCTCTGAAATTAGCAAAGATGCAACATGTTAACACAAAATTCATGGCGATCGAGCAATGTCACCTAATAAAATTATTTTACCTCTTGAGAAGATCTTGAGGTAGTGCTTGCTCCGGGAAAACCCAATCTTTATAAAGCATAGAGGAAAACTCCATGGAATATTTTGATGTAAAAACTGTTACCTCTAGAGCACCACCTGCATTGATGAGGATCTGCCTTCCAAGCGCATTTATATTCATGGTGTCGCGATAGTGAGGATGTAACAGCTTATAAATTGGATGAAGAACACTAAGCTGCCTGTTCGTCGCGATAATAAACGGCTCGATGACTGCATGAGTATGTAGCCTGTGATGCAAGAAACACAACATCAAATAACAAAACACTTTTACTCTAAATTTCTCTGATGGAGTTATTATTACCAATGGCTGATAAGTTGATGATAGCCGGAGTCGACTACTCCGACATAACCTTTGGCGAGTTGCCACAAGGAATTTTCTTCGGGGACAAAAACTTTACTTATGGCACCATGTTGATCTCCCTCGGGATGCGGCAAACTCAGCTCGATGGCGAGGGGCTTTAATGTCCCATTCTTTTGCAACAAAAGAAGTGTTCTGGAAGCATAAGTCTTTGTAGAAGTGGAGTTTATCCTTCTCAGGTATGGCATTAGTGCATCATGGTGATCCAATATGAATAACTTCCTTTCTCGGATTACCTATTGACTCAATACAAATAAAACATTAGATGGAAGGATTTATTGTGAAAACACAGCATCATTTTAAAAATTACCTCATTAATTGTGTGGCCTTCCAAATTACTTTCAATGTGTTCTTTTGTTATTGTGCTGGTTTGATCACCGTAGACTTTTGGGTCTAGCTTGCTTGCTGGTGGGAATTCCTGCAGTTTAAGGATGATTGTTTAATTTAATTGTCAACAATTAATCTTAAAATAAAAAGAAAAGATATGAAACATTGGCTTACTTCGAGACGGCGGATCATAACCGGGTTTATTCCGGCCAACATCTCTCTCGCAAATTCTTCGTCTGTTCTCCATGCAAACTTATCCACTGCACCAATATCCCAATCATTCAATAGGAGCAGTTTACACTTTGCAAAATGCATAGTTTTCTATGTTTATAATACCTGCAATCACTTGAGGCAGAGGAAATTTGAGGAACCTTTCACCATCGGTGCGAAAAATTTCCTTGAGCATCTCAAGAGGAACATTATCCCGAATAACCTTAATTACACCCTCAGGCACTTCAAGTCCACCTTCATATAGTTTGAGTACATCTTCAAAGCTGTCAAACTCATTAGGGGTTTTGTCGAATATTGATTCGAATTCCGGTTTGAGAACTTGGACTATAGATTTCAGTGCATATGAGAGAAAATCCGCCAACTTCAAGTGACCAAATCTTTCATCCCTTGGAACATATATGTTTAAGCTCAAAGCAAGATTCAACCTACTCTCATACTTTGGATCTGCCAAGATAACAACCACATACAACATTGATTTTATTCATATCATCCTTGCCACATCAACAAGCATAGAACACAACTGAAAATCTTCCAGAACATTGAACAATCTAGACCTGAATAAAGCACTAACCTGATTTAGCTGGTGCTCTACCGGTTCTTCCTCTTCGAGGGTATGGATATTCGGTGGACCCTCCAAGAACTGGACGAGCATGTTGTGGACCCTTATCTGGATTTCCCAGGTCATTGTAGACTTCATAATCATAGACTCTGTCCCACTCTTGGAGCTGGCCCTTTCCATCCCCTCTTAAATTCTCTAGTTCTTCTTCTCTATACTTGAGCAGTGATATTGGTGTTTCAGCTGGAAGGTATGTCTGCAATTCATACAAAGTTATGTAACTTGTATCACACATTTCTAATGATAACTAATTAACTGCAACGGTAAAGTATTATTTTAGTCCCAATGTTTGAGTCAGGTTATAATTTAATCTCTAAAGTTTTAAACGTCTTATTCTAGTCTCAAAATGTTTTAAATGGGTTTAATATTGTCCTCCCATTAAATTTAACACGAACATTAGTATATTGAGGAGCTAATACCGTTCGACTTAAACATGTAAATAAAATTAACTCACCAACGACTACCAATGTAAAATTTTTTCCTTTGATTTTAGAGCGTTAAAAATTGATTGTTAGAATTTGGGGTTTTGTACAAGAAAAATGAGAAGAAAAAGCATTACAAAAAAAATTTTGATTATATTTTTTAACACACGAGAATAAGAAGATATGACTTCACTAATAACGTTACTGAACTATTTGTGTCAAATTTAACAATAGGACAACATTAAACTCATTTAAAATTTTTTGAAACAAAAATAACATGTTTAAAATGTTAAAAATTATATTAGCACTTGGTCCAAATATTAAAAGTCAAAATAATACTTTATCCTAAATAAACCAAGCAGGTCATTGCCATGTTTTACAAAACACAAAGGTCTCAAGTGCATTATTGTTTAAACCTCAAAACTGAGGTTAGCTCAGTTGGTATAGATAGTTAGTTTAGATTTTTCCTTTCCACTATCTCCGGGTTCAAATCCCCTGATGTACTGAAAAAAAAAAAATCATCTAAACCTCAAAGAGGATTAATATACATATTTATCATGTGTAAGTTACCCTGAATAACAACAAATAGTATGACTCGAAATACAAGCATGGAGGGTAAGTGTGTAGTTGTACCTTGTTGGAGAAGAAAACGCGGTCGTTTTGATATTTACTAGCAGGGTAAACCCAAGAATTACAAGGAAAGTGAATGACACCATGGGAAGGAACATCTTCAAGTGTGAGGCTTTTAAGGTAAAACTCACTGTGATGGTTGTTCCTAATTAGAAATGCACCTGGTGTTCCTATCTCCTCATTGTCCCAATCAAAAGTAACTGTGAATGCTGCTTCTCCTGCTGTCAATGGTGTGAATGTGGTGATCCAATCTTCCAAGTATGCAGCCTTACCTAGCTTCCCCTTCAGCCCATTTCCTACACAATCACAAAAAACATTCAGATTAAAATTTTAATCTGACGTAAAAATATTTTGCAATTAGTTAATCTAGATTGTCACGTTATCTAGATCCCACCACCATTTGCAAGTTTAAGATATAAGATAAGGAGACAAGAACAGTTCCAACGTTTCGAAGTACGCTTCTAAACTTTTGGACCTTTGACTACAAGATTTTATGACATGGAATTTGACTTAAAACATGTCACAGATGAATTTTTGAATAGGAACAACAAAATAAATAAATTACAAAATGTTCAAAGTGCTTCCTCATCAGTATAATGCAAAGCACCAAATTACACTCATCACACAATGAATGTGGTGACTTGGAAGTTGGAAAACCAACAAAATAGCAAACAACCAAATGATATCTATACAAAATGGGTTATAAAATTGGCCCAATAAAGTAAACACACGCTACATCTTAAATTATTCACTTAAATCTTAATATTAGAATAACCATCTGCATACCTAGTGAACTGAACATCTGATATATCTATTGTTCATATTATTTAATATTTTCATTATCTACTTATACTTTTCGATACAAAATAATTAGTGGTATATATATATTACATTAATTTTAATAACACTTTTAAAAATACCATAGTCACTATAATCTCCGTAGTATATACAGCATAACCTGCACCTACTAAGTGTGAATAATACCTATTATTCATTTTGGATATATAGACCAAAAAATTATTATTCAAATAATTTAAAATATAAAATTTTTAATTTAAAATTTAGATGAATATAATTTGAATTAACGATTTAATTAAATTTAATATAAATAAATATACTCATATTATTGTATTTATATTTAAAAATTTTAAAAACTAATTAGGTAGTATTTTTGATTAATCATATGAGTACAATAATAGGAGTATATTTATTCGTATTGAATTAAATTAAATAGTTAATTTTAGTTATATTTATTTAAATTTTAAATTAAAAATTTTATAATTTTAAACGTTTAAATTATTTAAATAAATATGTACATATTTCCAGTATATTGGTTAAGATTTTTATATGGCCATATCTCGGGTGCAATTTTGTTTTTCTTTAGCTGTGTCATATTTTGGGTATACAGTTCTCCATTTGTGTATTTAATGGTTTTTGGGTCTGTGTACTTAAAATGTATGATGATAATATAAAAACATAAATATACTCAGCAATATGTATATTGATAAATTTATTTATAAATAAAAAAAATCCGTGAATATATCCTAGCATTATGTAATAATTTCTTCAACACCCAGCATGTTAAAATGATTTCAATGAACATAAATAAATAAATAAATAATAAAATATCATGAAAGGGAAAAATAAGTAGACAAGCACATGGTTCCATCCATATAAAGATAGCACCGACACCCCCACTAATGATGCTACTTTATATTTTTCTATTTCTTCCTTTATTTTTCCCATTAATTCCCAAGTTTTCTCATTGTAGCACATAAGCATTGTTATATTGGGTACAATTTAAAGTCATTCTTAATGGTCTTTTATTTTTCTATATTTATAATAAAATGTCATAAATATTGAGCTGAGTTAATAATAAAACTAAGCAGCTACGAATTTAATATTTTTTTATTAAATATATCCAATTAGTTCTTAAAAATTTTTTAAATTGAATATTTTAATCTCTGGAAACAAATTGGTCTATTTGTTAGGGGATTAATTTATTTATTTTATAATAATATTTATTAAGAATCTAATTGTCTTGTAATAAAATTTGTTAAAAATTTTCTATTTAACACACATATTAAACACTTTATTGTAAGTGATAGAACAATTAAACCATTTGAAAAAAGTAATTTTTAAAATAATAAAATGTCTAATTTAAAATTCGTTAGAAATTAATTTGAGTATATACTCTTTTCTTCCCCTTATTGTTTAGGTACATTCTTTGTCACTACCACAACTACACTATCTGTGACTGTTATTCTGATTTCATTATATAGATGACTCAAGCTAGATATTTTCATTTAAGAATTAGAAACGACAATCTATCATTATCAAAGCACTAAAAAAAATCCATGTGAGGAAGCAACTATTTCACGGACCAAAATTTCTCCACAAATTTCCAGTTTCATATAGAATTGAATGAGTCGCAGTTATATTAACCTAAAAGATTTGCTAAGATGCTTGTTAAAAAATAATTATTGAAAAGCATCATGTCTTCAATATATTTTAAGTAGTTTAAACAAAACCGATAATTATAAACTTAAAAAGAAGTCATTGTCATGTGAATATAATTTAATTTATATTTTTTTTCCTTTATCAATTTGTCAAACACTTTTAGAAACAAAATATAATAGGAAGTTGTGAAGTATCAAAACAAGGACAATTTTAGCATTTTTATATTTCATAGTTCACACCAATAAAATTGACAGGGCATGACCAATTCTAATTTTGTTTTCATACTCACTGGGAATTTGCAAAATGTGAAAGTGTTAACTCTTAGCTTATTTGACATTAAATTGTATGGGGTATGTATATTTATTATAAGATTTATTGTACGTACTATTCAAACATAATATGATGAGAACTTATGTGTATTTATTTTAAAATGGTTTAATTACTCTATTGGTTTCTATAGTTTCGCGAAATTTTCAATTAGATTTCTATACTTTTTTCTTTTTTTAATTAAGTCCTTGCACCAAATTGTTTTTTTAATTGGGTCCCTACACCTTTTTTCCTTTTATTTAGGTCCCAATATCAATTTTTTTTTAGTTGGGTTTCTATAATATTAAACCAATTACTACTAAGAAAAATTTAATTGAAAAAAAATTTAGTGCAGGGATTTAATTAAAAAGAAAAAAAGTATAGGGACCTAATTGAAAATTTTATAAAACTATAGAGACTAACAGAATAATTAAACCTTTTAAATTCTATAAAGGTAAAACAAAAAATTATATATTATCCATTAATATTAATGAAGAGGAGGGGGTTTAATTAATTTGATATGCAATTTTTCAATACCAAAATATTTCTCTATCTAAATTTTCTCTCTAATAACTTTTATACTGTAAACAACAAAAAAGAACTAGTCACTAACTAAACCACTACCGATTATATAATTAATTTTCACAATAAAATCTAATAATTTATTTATAGAAAAATAACATTTAAATAAAAAGTAAATTAACAAGCATGTATATAAAGTTATAAACTTACTACTATCACTTGATCACTTAAGAATTTAAAAGTTTTTAATCAACACAAACAAGTGATTAGATGATAAATTTGTCAAAATGAATAACAGAAAGAAAATTCTTACATTTTTCAATTCTTTTTACCATGAATAGTTATTTTGACCATTAAATTTGAAAAACGAAGAGAAAGAAATAATAAAAGAGAAGAGAATGAAAATAGATAAAAAGAATAAGGAAAAGAAACATCTCCTCCATATAGGAAATAAGAAATTCCTATAATATAAATACCTTTCTACAATTGCATAAAAAATAAAATTCTTTATCATATTTACCAAAATAATACATTGATGTTGTTTTTATAAAACCATGGGCTGAATAACTAAAGGAACCTGTTGTATGTTGAGCATTATTCTCACAAGAAGTGTTGACTCACATTATTTTTAGTTTCATCATTGAACGAGTAGTACAATGAAGACGAATTGAAAGATTTCTTCAAAATAAAAAAATTGAGAAAGAAGACGACACTTTAATTTTGTTTTATTTATTTATGATCAGTTATGATATGTCACTTGATCAGCACGCAAGATCCAAAAGACAAAATAAAACTAATTATTCAAATAGATTATTAAACTACAGTGTCATTCATCGGAATATCACAAATTCCAATACCAAACAGCAGTATTTGAACTTGGACTAGATATAAAGTGCTAAGAAATATAAGATCTCATAAGATCAATAATTGCTAAAAATGTATATTCAACTACTTGGAACTTTAGACAGTGTTTACCAAGAAATTGAATTTTTTTCTTTTATTATTATATCCAAAAAGCCTGACAATTCATGTTTAAATGTTTTTTCACCAAAGTTGGTGCATGGCCTAAAAGTAATCGAATTTATCTTGAAACCAATGAAACCAATTTTATATTAAAAAAATGAATTAAATGTGAGGTGTAGTACAATTACATTTTTAAAGAATGATGAATTCTGTTCATGATTATTTTAAAAGTACCTATAACATAAAGAAAAAAATTGTTAAAGAATATAAAAATTTAAGCCCCCTGTTATACAGTAAAATTTTTCTTAAGACACTAATTAACTAAATAACAACAAAACTAAAGAAAGCAGTTACTACAATGGAAAAAGCTGTAGTGAACAGAGCGAAATCATTATCGAACATTTGAAGTAATAATTAACAAACACCCAAGACATAAAAGAAGAAAGGAGAAAAGTTATACAATCCTTTTTTTTAATGAAAAAAAAAAAAGAAAGAAAATGATTGATAAGGAATGTAAAGAAGAGAAGTATTTATTGCAGGCGTCCACATTTTCTCAAAAAATGTTTGAGGAAAGCATAGGGTGTTTATGTTAGGATGATTATAGTAATTATGACATCTTAAAAAGTGTCTTGGAATTATAATAACGTTTATATTACTAAAATATAAAAAATATAATTTTAATTTTAAAATATTTGCATAATTACTGTAACTAATATAACTATATAATTACCGTACACTTCCCCTTGATAAAACAGTATACCAAAAACAGAGAATACCAAAGGAATTGATTGGGTGCTACTAAAATTTTTAGAATTCTATAACCAAAAAAACAATTTAGAATTCTTCATTCTATATTTAAGTTATAACTATCTAACAATAAAAATAAAAATTTAAATGTATTTAACTTCACATAAAATTAATAATTAAAAATTATTAAATAAAAATTTAGTTAAATTATTTAACATTTTTTTACAATCAATTTTATATAAAGTTGATTATACTCTAATTTAAAAAAGAAAAAAAGAAAAATTGTTGAGCAAAGTAACTAGCAGATAGGTGATCCAAAATAACATTAAATTAGATAAACCTCGTATCATATTAGAATTAAGATTAAATGAGTTTAATTAAATCCAAAAGTCAGTTCAAGCGGTAACTCTGGAATAATTTCTTGAAGAATCTTTAGCAGAAAAAAGAAGGAAGGAAGAGAACTGACCATGATTATCAGCGTTGACGGCACTTATGAGTTGGAGAGAGACTCGTTTTCCGAGAAACTCATGAAGGCGATCGAGGAGGGAAGCACTGAAATCGTTGAAGTCCAACACGTTCTTTTTCATGAGCACCACCGTCCCTTTCACTGTCTGGCGGTGGTTCTGCATGTCGCCTCCGCCAGTGACAGCGTCGATGATGTTCTTAAACATGTTTCAGAGAGAAAACAGAAACTTTGGCAGTTTAGAATGAAGTGTAAGAGCTTATTTTTGTTAGTGTGTGGTGTGAAGGAGTAACATGACATTATTGTGCCATTTATAGACACAACCGACTCACTCTGTTACTGTTTGCTAGCTAGGACAACAGTTATTTTGAACGAAAGGATTTATGAATATCTTTTGCCACGTTGGAAATAATAGTTTTGTCAATGTTTTCGTATAAAAAATGATCGCAAAAAAAAAATTTAAGTTAAAATTTTTATATTATAAAATTTAAATTGAATGAAATATAAACAAATCTAATCTAAATTAGATTGAGTTTGAAAAATAACAATTATTTGTAATGTGTGGAGGAAGTTAGAAAGACAGATTGAGATTGTAAATCTTTTAAGATCTCAAGTTGTGATAGATATAATATGAATTTCATCAAATAATACTGGAAAAATATTGGTCAGGAGTTCACTGCAGTGGTGACAGAGTTCTTCCAGAGTGCTAAACTACTAACTGATGCGAATGTTACGTGGATGACACTAGTTCCGAAATTTATGGCTGCCAAAGAGAACAAGAATTTTTGGCCGATTAATATGGTAGGGTGTGTGTATAAGGTGATTTCGAAGGTTTTGGTGAGAAGGATGAGGTCACTTATGCTAGGTTTGGTAGGAGTGACACAGAGTGCTTTTGTGAATGGTAGAAAATTTCATGACGGTGCCCTTATTGCATGTGAGACGGTTCAATGGCTCAAGACGCGAAGAAAAAATGCGGCAATTATCAAGCTGGATTTCCACAAAGCATATGATAGAGTCAGATGAAGTTTTATGGATACTGTGCTACAGAAGATGGGTTTCAGACAAAGATGGAAGAATTGGATGAAGGAGTGTGTCTGTACAGCTACTATGTCAGGGTCACCATTCAAGCCATTCAAAATGGAGAGGCCCTAAGACAAGGAGATTCTTTATCTCCTCTTTTGTTTGTGCTTGTGGTCGATGTATTGCATAGGATGTTGGGGGAAGCCATAAGGAATGGGAGCATTGCTCTGTTACTGGTTGGGAGAGATCATATTGAACTGCCACATCTCTAATTTGTGGACGATACTATCTTATTTTGTCCTTCAGAGACAGAGACAATTGTGAATTATAAGAGGCTGTTGCGTTGTTTTGAGTTGATGTCTGAGCATTAACTTTATAAGTCGAATTTGATCTCGGTTAGTTGTGAGTAAAAGTGGGTAGCGTGTGTGTGGCCTACTAGGGTGCAAGCAAGCTGTCTTACCTGTTAGATACCTCGAGATTTTTTTAGGAGCTCATTTGTGTTTGGTGAAGATGTAGAAACTGATCATAGATAAGGTGGAAGAGAAGCTCAGCTTATGAAAAGCGAATATTCTAAACAAAGCAGGTAAGCTAGTTCTCATCAAATTGGTGCTGAATAACCTATCGATCTATTATCTTAGTTTGTACAAGATGTCAAAAACGGTCGCTAACAATTTGATTATATTACAAAGGAGATTTATGTGGTACAAGGAGGATGGTAATTATGGTCTACCTCTGGTTAAGTGGAAAGTGATTCAGGTACCGAAAAAGGAAGGGAATTTTGGAGTCGGAGATGCAGTGCTCAAGAACACAACGCTTTTGTTTAAGTGGTAGTGGCGATTTTTAAAGGAGGATTGTCCGTTCTGGAAGAAGATTGTTTATTCATGTAACAATTTGAACCCTAATGTAATGCTAGTAAATCAGACTTTACCGGTAAAAGGGGTCCGTGGAAAGACATCTGCCATTTGAATATAAAAGAACAACAGTGAAAGAAAAAATTATTAGTGGGCTGGCGATGGAAGTAGGGAATGGAAGAAGAACTCTTTTTTGGGAAGATAATTGGGTTCAAGGTGATCCTCTTAAAGTGAGTTTTCCAAGGCTCTTCTCTATTTAAAACCAGTAAGGATCTGTGATACGGGACTGTGGATTTTGGAATGGGTTAGAATGGATATAGAATTTCCATTGGAGGAGAGAGTTGTTCCAAGAGAAGTTGAAACTCGTTCATCAACTTCATGATAGGTTAAGGCCAGTAAAACTTTCAACTGGTTGAGAGGATAATGTTGTTTGAAAATTTGATAATAAAAGTGTTTTTTCTACTAACTCTTGTATGCAAGTGTTACATTTGGAGACTCTTTCAGAAGAGATTACGAGCTATAGTTTCACAAGTTCAATTTGGAGATGGTTGGTACCTCAGAGAATTGAGCTTTTCGGATGGTTTGTTCTAGTTGGTAGGGTGGATACTAAAGAGAAGTTGAGTAGATTAGGCGTTATTCATCAGAATGACAATACATTGTGCTGTGTAAAAAGGAAATAAAATTTGTTCATCATTTATTTCCTTTTTGTGAGTTTACGTGACAAGTGTGATGCGCTTGATTATGTTTTTTAATGGAATTTGGGCCGTTCCTAGAACCATTAAAAAATTGTTTGAAAGTTGGACTGGCATGCCTAATAAAAAAGAGGAACAAAAGATGTAGTTGACTGGATTTTTTGCAGTAATTTAGAATATCTGATTGGAACACAATGACATAATTTTTAACAATAAAGAAGTAGGTATTAAGGTCATACAAAAAAAGACATTTTTAAACTATAAAAATAGACTGATATTAATCATTTTAGTTATTAATGATAATATTAGAGATGATAGAAGATTAATAATCTTTGTGTTCAAATTTACTTTATTGCGTCTAATTTACTTGTTATTCTACTTTAATGTGTTGGGAACAATTACTTTAAGTATATATAAAACATTAATCACTAAATTAATAACTAATATAAGACTAAAAGTGAAAACATTAAATATGATAAAATTAGTAGTGTGAATTGTGACACACATAAATACGGTATAAATTTTTTTGTTGAGCGCCAAAAGCTTGTTTGTATTGGGGGTGAAAAGCAAAGCTTTTCATTGGGGGCTTTTATTTGCCAATTACTCTTCCGTTCAATTGAATTATTTTTAATTTCTCCTTTTTGTTTTAGAAAAAAGAATTTTCAAGTTACAAAAATAATATTTATATTATCAACTGTTTTTTTTTTTTTTTTTTTTTTTTTTTTTTTTATTTAATCCCTTTAAATTGTTTTAACTTTGAACCATAATTCTAATTGAAACCAATATTAAACCCATTTTGTTTTGATAAAAAAAATTTATACAAATTATTTAAAAAAATCAATTATTGGTACAGATTGATTACGTAAATTAAATTTTATAAATTAAACAATAGAATTATATTATATGAAACATAGAATTATAATAATTAATCACAAACCATCTTCTAATAACTATAATAATAAGGAACGAATTTAGTACGATATTTTTTGAAAGAAAAACATTATGCACCTCTGATTAGGATATAAGCCAAAAAAATTATAAAAAAAAAATTCATTTCCATGCTTATTATCTAAAATTGTAATTTTTTGTTATCTCTATATATAAACATTAAATTTGATATTAGTACAATATATTTTTACGTTGATAGTTTAAAAAGCTAAACTCAAAATCAATCTTTATTTTTATTACAATTGAATCTTAATTTTAAAATTAATATTTTTTTAAATTATTTAATATTTTTTTAAAGGAAAAAAACTGAAAATTTGAAAGGTAAGTGATAAAAATTTGGGATAAGTATTGTTTTGGTCTCTAACATTGATGGTCAGAATCGAAACCGTCTCCAACGTAATTTTTTATTTATAATCATCCTTAACGTTTTTTTTCATATTAAAATCGTCATTTTTAATAAAATTTTTAATTTTTTTTACTAAATTACTCCTATTGAGTTAATAGTCAAAATTGTCCCTAAAAGATACCCCGATCTCCATTTTCGTCCCCGAAAGATAAAATTAATTGAATTTGTCCCCGAAAGATAACCAACATGGTCACGTTCGTCCTTCCGTCATCTCCTTCGCTGAGATGGCAAACGTTTGATGATATGTTCCATTAACTGCCAGCGTGGTAGACGCCAAGTAGCACCCTCTTATTGCTGACAAGATAAGTCTTTTAAAACAATTCAAATTAATCCCTAAATAGATGAACCCTAATCCCAAATGCAGGAGGCTCATCGGGCCAGCGTTGAGGTCCCAGCAGCTTCCCTTAGCATTATCACCTCCTAATTCATGCTGGTTCCACCGGTGCTCGATGGGCCCATGTGTCCCGCGAACACCAAAAGGAACGGCGGCAAGGATCTGAGCTCGTAGATCCGTACGCTCTTCTGAACCTCCATCCACCTCTCTATCCTCTTTGTGTACCCTTTTGTCCTCCACCTCACCAAATCCATCACCATCACCATTAATCCCGTGTTGAAGTAGCAGGGCCTGCGTCCCTCAAGTGTCCTGATAAACCAATATTTTATGGTTTATATTGTATTTAATTGAGTGATTTTATCAACCTTTTCACCCACTTATTCATATGATTTGCATGATTTTATAATTCTTTCCTAGTTTAGTTCTATGATTGAAAACATGCTTCTTTGGTCTTAATTGAGCTAATCTTAATCCTCTCCTATTACCATTCGATGCCTTGATCTGTGTGTTAAGTGTTTCAGGCTTCATAGGGCAGGAATGGCTTAGAGAATAAAGAGGAAGCGTGCAAAAATGGAAGGAACACAAGGAATTGAGGAGATGACCAGCGAGAAGTCACGCGGCCGCATAGCTCACGCGACCGCGCGAAATGGAAGAAATCAGAGTGATGCGTTCGCGTGCCTGACGTGACCGCGCAGATTGGAAGCTGCACGAACGACGCGAATGCGTGGACGACGCGCACGCGGGATACGAAAAAGCTGAGTGACGCGATCGCGTGGACGACACAGACGCGTGACGTACGCGATCTGCAGAATTACAAAAGTCGCTGGCAGAGATTCTGGGCCGCATTTCAACCCAGTTTTCGGCCCAGAAACACAGATTAAAGTCAGGGAACATGCAGAGACTCGACATGCTTTTGATAATTCATAATTTTTAGTTTAGATGTAGTTTTTAGAGAGAGAGGTTCTCTCCTCTCTCTTAGGATTTAGGATTAGGATTTCTCTTAAAGGATTTAGGATTTCAACTCTTCATCAGGTTCAATATTCCTTTTACTTTATATTTCTCTTTTAGTTTCAGATACTTTAATGCTTGTATATGTTGCCTATTTAGCTTATGAGCCATTCATGTTAGGATTTTCTTTATTTAATACAAATTGAGGTATTTCAGACTTATATGTTATGGATGCTTTAGCTTTATCCAATTTATTTTCATTCGAGTAGATTTTCTTCACTTTTGGCTTTGGTTGATTAATTGGTAACTCTTGAGTTATCAAACTCATTGTTGACTGAAAATTGGAATTCTTCAAGAATTAACTTGAGTTCCAATAACTCTAGCCTTTTCCAAGGAAAGACTTCCAATTCTCATCACAATTGATAAGGATAATCGGGATAGGACCTCCAGTTCTCATACCTTGCCAAAAGCTTTATTAGTTATTATTTTAACGACTTGTTATTTTACATTACTTGTTCAACCCTTTTCAAAACCCCAAAATATGCCTTTGCATAACCAATAATAAGAACATACCTCCCTGTAATTCCTTGAGAAGACGACCCGAGGTTTGAATACTTTGGTTATCAATTTATTTAGGGGTTTGTTACTTGTGACAACCAAAACGTTTGTACGAAGGGATTTTCTGTTGGTTTAGAATCTATACTCACAACGCGACTATATTTTTACAAATTCTTTACTAGCAAAAATCTCGACGTCAAAATGGCACCGTTGCCGGGGAATTGCAAACGTGTGACTTATTATTGGTTATTGTAAATATTTTTCAAAATTTTTTTTTCAGATTTTAAAATTTTTTTATCTTATCTTATCCTTTTTCAAAAATTATATCTTTTTCAAAATATTTTCTTTTTGTTAATTTTTATTTTTATTTTCTCTCACTATTATAAGCTCTCACCCCTTTGGCTATGAGTCTGGTTATAACTATGTTGCAGGAAGAGGAAGCTATAACAGGAATATGCATCAAGGTCAAAGCAATCAAAGATGGACGGAGCCAAGAGGATCTGATCAACCCTTTAGACAACAACACCCTCCTAGATATCACAGACAAAGACCATTCTACAATGCATACCAAAATGATAGATATCCTCAACATGACTTTGGACCACCATACTCACAAGCCCCTTTCTGCCATTCACCTCCATATGACCCTAACCCAAGTCTACCATACCAACCACCCTATGAACCGTATGAACCATATATAGAACCATCCCAATTCCACCCCAATTACTCCCAAGAACCACCACCTCAATATACACCATCTCCATATCCATCAATCCAAGAGCACTATGATCCTACTTATCATAGCCAAGCGCAACAAGAATCAATGGATCGTTTCAAAGAAACAGTGGATCAATTTCACGCAACCCTTCATCAATTGAATCAAGCGATAAATCAATTAGCTTCCTGAGGTTCGGACACTCAAGGAACCCCCATGGCTTCATGTGGACAATCTAATGAAGAACGTAGCATGAAGGAGACATTAGAAACTCCGGTGGACAGTAAGGAGCATGAATTTGTACTAGAACAAGTGGAGGAAGCCAGAACTATTGAAGAAAAAGAGGAGGTAGTGATTGAAGACTTAGGAGATGCTGAACCTCCATGGGAAAGTCAAGTTATAGAGCCTCCTTCAAAGATGTTCGAAACTGATGTTGAGGAGGGTGTACAACCTCCAAGGTATCTCATGATTGAAGATTTTGAAAGGGATGGTCAAGAGATGGATTCAATCATTAATGAATTCTTATCCTCAATTGCATCCTCTGCCGTTGAACTTGACATAGAGATTAAAGAAGAAGAAGCACAACCTCCCATACCCTTGGTAAACAATGAAGAAAAGATTGAATTAGAAGAAATCCACCAAGAGAAAAAGGTTGAAATTGAAGAAGCTTACAAAGAGGTGGAAGTTGTCAGAGAAGAGCACAAGGGAGTAGAGCTTGCAAGTTCATTAGAAACCCCTCCCCCTACGTTGCCATCATCCTTCATAACATTCAAATGGGTAAAATTCATATCCCTTAGCTTTCTAATTCCACTTGAATATGGGCTACTGGAGACGGATGGTCAACTTACAACTCTTTGTGGCATTAAGAGTAAGAGGAAGATGGTCAGTGGTAAGAATTGTCCTGCAAGATTCATTATGGTTGGAAGCTTTAAGTTTAAACGCAAAGGTTGGTATAGAGCTCAATTGAATGGGTCTAGGAAGTTGTTTGGACGCTTCAGTGAGAATTCTAAAGCTGAGCCACCCGGCTGGAACAATGATGATCAACTTGAAGACGGGTGTAGAAACAAGATTTGGGATCCGGGAATATATGAGGATCAATTTTGGGAGCTCAAAACTTGTGAAGAACTCCATCAAAGCTTGAGGAATTTACTTAGTATGGATAGAGCTTATTGGAAGACCAAGCATTGGTGGAAGTTTCAGGATGAGTTCAAGCACAAGCCGCTATGACAAGGAGCTTGCCAAATGTCCAACTTAAGGACTTTAACTAAAAGTGCTAGGTGGGAGACAACCCACCATGGTATGATCATTTCTTTTTCAATTTTATTTCGTGTTGTTTGTTTCTATTTTATATTATTGAACCTGGAATCATTCATAACATCCATATCATTTTGCATTCTGCATACTGCATCAAAAAAAAAAAATTCGCACGCGACGCGACAGCGTTGCTGACGCGTCCGCATCACAGGTGCTTTAGGGAGAAACGAAAAGTGAACAGAGAGTCACGCGAGAGCGTGGCTGGAGGCGTGCCTTTGGCACAAATTTGACCCACGCGACTGCGTCGCTGACGCGTCTGTGTCATGTGGGAAAAATTCCTCCCACGCGTCCGCGTCACCTACGCGAACGCGTGCCCTGTAAATCGATATAAAAAGGGTGTATGGCCGAAAGTTGAGCTGGATCATGGTTGAACTCGTGCTAGAAGCACAAGCCTTACCACGCGGACGCATGGCTGACGCGTCCGAGTCAGACCCCTATAATGGCCACTCACGCGATCGCATTGACCACGCGACCGCGTCACCCTGGAATTTGGCAATAATGAATTTTGAACAGAAAGTTGTGCGAACGCGAGGCTGCTCTTGCGCCAGTAGCACAAAATGCGTCACGCGTCCGCGTGACCGATGCGACTGCATCGATTAATTTAAGCGCAAGTCACGCGACCGCGTTCCCCATGCGTCCACATCGCTTGCGCCGCACAACTTATCCAGAGCAGCCAAATATCTTATCTTTTCTTTCCTATATCTAATTCTTTTCTTCCCTTCTTATTTCTTTTCTTCTTTCTTTTTCATTTTCTTACTTTCTTCTTCTCATCCCTCTTCACTTCCATTTAATTTATTTGCATAGTTTCATTCATTGCATTATTTTCATTGGTGTTAGAAATTTATTTATTTTACTTGTGGATTATTCAAAGAATTGTTTGACAATTATATAATTTTTTTAAAAGGTTGCTTGCATGTTCAACTGAATACTTTCAATAACTTATTTACCATGCATGTTATGTGTTTGTGAAAAAGCTCGTATGGCAACATGCACTACTTTTATGTTATCCTACTACTCTAATGCCTGTTTTTCACAAAATGCTTTCCACATTTTATTTTAAATTATAATTGTCAATACAAACGTGATTGTCGATTTGTTACGAGTAATAATACATTTTTAATCTTTGATGCTTGATCTATGCTACTCATGCCCTTGCCGGCATGCTAATAAACATCTTGCATCCAATACTCCCCATGCCTTGCTATATTTCCATTGATGAACTGATCACATGGAATCGCGACCATGTCTTTCATTCACTATTTCCCTAACTTGGCATGATTATCACTCATACCGCCCTCCTCTTTGCTCTATCTCTTTGACTTCATGTCCTTTTCTCTTCTCCCTTTTTCTGGCTGGCCAACAGAACGGGTAAAGAGAACACCTCTACAACGAGCAACAGCTGAGGAACCACATCCCCGCCACCTGCACATCTTTGCATGCACCAAGGATGGTGCAATCTTTAAGTGTGGGGAGGTCGATACTGATCTCCACGGGTTAGTTAGCCCTTTCTTAATACTAATTTTTGTTTTTCATTGTTGCATTTGCATGTTTGATTGCATGTCTGTAATATTTTGTGCATATTTTACCACTTGGTTGAAGTAATATTTTCTTTTTCAAGAAACTTGTTATAGTATTTCACTAATTTAAATTAAAAACTTTTTGAAAAATTTGTTTGAAGAAATATTATTTTGGAACATGATTTAGAGCTCGAACACAAAAAACCAGTGAGATTTTGAGCCTATTTGATTGGTTGCATTCTATCAAACAATATTTTATTTTTGGTGTGTGTTTTTCTCTCTAAAATTGTGATCTTTGTCTTGCTTAATTCTATATTTCCATTATTTGATGTATGCATGCACTTATATGATTGAGGCCTTGTTTCACTGAGCTTACATACCCATATGGCCTTACCTTTCATTATCCTTTGCAAACCAATGTTGAGCCATTTTACCCCTTTGTTTTTTACTTTAACACAACATTAACTCTAAGCAAAAAACAATAATGTCCTTAATTTGAATCCTTGATTAGTTTAGACTAATGAAAGTGCTCATGAATTAAGTGTGGGAAAAAGTGGGTTTGAAAATATTTGGTTTGGGAATTGAGTATGTTAGACTTTGTGTGAAAATATGAAAAATGTTAAGAACATGTTTATGCATTCAAAACCTTAATCATATGCATTGAGAAGAATAATAAAAAAAAGCAGAAAAATAAAAGGAGACAAAAATGCCCCAAAGTAAGTGTTGGTATCAATGCATATGTACTGAACTCAAATTTAGGATGCATGAATATGTGAAAAACACAGTTAATGGGAAGTTAGATCTTGTATTGTGATTATATGGATTGTCTTAAGTTAGGTGGAAAAAGTTTATGTTAATTAAGGATTCAGATTTTAGTCCACTTGGCCAAATACAATCCTACCTTGACCCTAACCCCATTACAACCCTTAAAAGACCTCTTGATTTGTGTATTGGTGCATTAATTTTCTGTTGATTGTTAGATGAAGAGCAATCTATAGAAAGCAAGATTAGTAGAGAATTGAGAGAATTGACCCTAGACACTTGAGAATTAAGATGATATACACTACCAAGTAAGGGTTCAGCGCTTAATTCTATGTTCCCTGCTTTCATGAGCTATCTTCTTCTTGCAAGTTATTTGTATTGTATTTTGTGATTTGAATTAGTGAAATCCAGTTCATATTTATTCTTGAAAGATTTATTTACTTTTTCACCAAGTAGGTAGAATCATTTTATCATGTAGTTGCATTCACATTTATAGGTTGCATTGCATGAGTCTTGCCTTTTCCTACTCATTTATTTGGTCTCCTTGAGTTTAGCATGAGGACATGCTAATGTTTAAGTGTGGAGAGGTTGATAAACCAATATTTTATGGTTTATATTGTATTTAATTGAGTGGTTTTATCAAGCATTTCACCCACTTATTCATATGATTTGCATGATTTTACAATTCCTTCCTAGTTTAGTTCTATGATTGAAAACATGCTTCTTTGGTCTTAATTTAGCTAATCTTAATCCTCTCCTATTACCATTCGATGCCTTGATCTGTGTGTTAAGTATTTCAGGCTTCATAGGGCAGGAATGGCTTAGAGAATAAAAAGGAAGCGTGCAAAAATGGAAGGAACACAAGGAATTGAGGAGATGACCAGCGAGAAGTCACGCAGCCGCATAGCTCACGTGACCGCATGAAATGGAAGAAATCATAGTGACGCATTTGCGTGCCTGACACGATCGCGCGGATTGGAAGCTGCACGAACGACGCGAATGCGTGGACGATGCGCACGCATGATACAAAAAAGTTGAGTGACGCGATCACGTGGACGACGCGGGCGCGTGACGTGCGCGATCTGCAGAATTACAAAAGTCGCTGGCAGATATTCTGGGCTGTATTTCAACCCAATTTTTGGCCCAGAAACACAGATTAAAGTCAGGGAACATGCAGAGACTCGACATGCTTTTGATAATTCATAATTTTTAGTTTAGATGTAGTTTTTAGAGAGAGAGGTTCTCTCCTCTCTCTTAGGATTTAGGATTAGGATTCCTCTTAAAGGATTTAGGATTTCAACTCTTCATCAGGTTCAATATTCCTTTTACTTTATATTTCTCTTTTAGTTTCAGATACTTTAATGCTTGTATTACATATGTTGCCTATTTGGCTTATGAGCCATTCATGTTAGGATCTTCTTTATTTAATACAAATTGAGGTATTTCAGACTTATATGTTATGGGTGCTTTAGCTTTATCCAATTTATTTTCATTCGAGTAGATTTTCTTCACTTTTGGCTTTGGTTGATTAATTGGTAACTCTTGAGTTATCAAACTCATTGTTGACTGAAAATTGGAATTCTTCAAGAATTAATTCGAGTTAGTTCCAATAACTCTAGTCTTTCCCAAGGAAAGACTAGGACCTGAGGAATCAAAATTAATTCATCCACTTGACTTACCTTCATAGTTAGAAGTTGACTTAGTGGGAGAAAAATCCAATTCTCATCACAATTGATAAGGATAACCGGGATAGGACCTCCAGCTCTCATATCTTGCCAAAAGCTTTATTAGTTATTATTTTAATGACTTGTTATTTTACATTACTTGTTCAACCCTTTTCAAAACCCCAAAATATGCCTTTGCATAACCAATAATAAGAACATACCTCCCTGCAATTCCTTGAGAAGACGACCCGAGATTTGAATACTTCAGTTATCAATTTATTTAAGGGTTTGTTACTTGTGACAACCAAAATGTTTGTACAAAGGGATTTTCTGTTGGTTTAGAATCTATACTCACAACGCGACTATATTTTTATAAATTCTTTACTAGCATGTCCCCACAAAGTGGTGGTCCGACCAGAACGCCGCCATGAAATACTTGCTAAAGTTGGCGTGGTAGTACTCGAGTGTTCAGATGGTCCTGGAGCCCATGCTGGGGCTCTAGAGCTTGGATATGTCGTCGACGACAACCAAATCGGAATCGAGATAGATGACTCTGTTGATGCAAGTTTCGAGAAGGTCAGCGAGGTAATTTCTGGCATAATTTAGCAGTTGCTTGACGGAGGTTGAGATCAGGTTACAAATGATATTTGGGATCGAAGTAGTAATTCTAAGATTGTGAAGTTTACTATCTATGCCATAGCAACAATTTGCATGCATTGTACAAACTTAATTTAAATCTTTGATTGGTTTACAAAGGCCACCAAAATTTACTGTATCCAAGAACCTCATTTCCAGTCCTATATCAATAATGAAAGGGTCTACCTTGATGAAATTGAGCACATCCTGATCATGATATCTCGGATAGACTTCTTGCGAAGAGTACCAAAATTTGTAAAACTCTATTGATCTAGTATTGGACTTTACAAAGTTAAACCCTCCATTGGGTCTATTCTCTAAATCATATGAGCTACCCATGAAATGATCGCATGCTATCTGGAAATCAGCATCATGGTGAAAACGAGGAAATGGGTCCCTGAACCACATGATATCAGCATCCTGGAAGAGGAATACAATCACATCAATCTAATTTATACATCTTAGAAATGTATCTTGCTTCCTATATAGAATATTTCAATTCTACTTTTCCTTTTAAATTTTTCCTCCACTATGTAAAAGAAACTCAGTGTGTGTATAATGAAAGAACAGCGATTGAAATACTTACTGTGAATACAAAATTATACCCTATCTCAAAAATAGAACATAGAAAATTGCCCTGTTAACTGCGGAAAGGTGGATTGAACGAGGGAATTGAGATTGGAGTTAGAGACAAGAAAATGGAAGAAGATGTTCTTAGGGCAAGGGAGTGCTGGAGGATGAAGTGGACGGCGGCAATGGAGCCGGCAATGGAGTTGCGGAGGTACTCGTGGTTGAGGGTTAAGGAACATGGACAGGGGAAGGGTTGCAGACGGTGGTTAGGGTGTAGTTGTTGGGACGGCATTGCTCTGCATTTCTAAGTAGCTAGGTAATTCCAAGAATTTGGGATTAGGGTTCATCTACTTAGGGACTAATTTGAATTGTTTTAAAAGACTTGTCTTGTCAGCAATAAGAGAGTGCTACTTGGCATCTGCCATGCTAGCAGTTAACGGGACACATCAGCGAATGTTTGTCATCTCAGCGAAGGAGATGACGGAAGGACGAACGTGACCATGTTGGTCATTTTTCGGGGACAAATTTGATTAATTTTATCTTTCGAGAACGAAAATAGTGATCGAGGTATCTTTTAGGGATGATTTTGACTATTAACTCTACTCCTATTCTAATAAATAAAAAAAATTATAAGGGGAAAAGGAAAAAAAGGCGTGAGGGTGGGAGGAGGAAAAGGGAAAGGGAAAGGGAAAGGGAGTGGGGGAAGGGGGGAAGGGGGGACGGCGCTGACAAAGTTTGGAGTCGCCGTCGCCGTCGCTGAAAGAAAGAAGAAAGGAGAGAGGGGCTGCGACGGGGGAGAAGAGAAGAGGGAAAGGAGATGCGCCGGCGTTGTCCTCGAGCCTTGGAGGGAGACCATGCCGTTGAGCTGTCGCCGCCGATTCGCCCATGAGCTGCCGTCGGGGAAGCGTCGGTGATTCTATTTCGGCTTCTGCATCTGCTCCTTCTTCTGCATCTGCTTCCGATCTGCTTCTGCATCTGCATCTACTTCTTCTTCTGCATCTGCTTCATTTTCTGCATCTGCTTTATCTTTTGCATCTGCATTTTCTTTTGCTTCTATATTTGTTTTTGCTTTGTTTCTGCTTCTGATTCTGATTTTATGTTTTGATTTTTGTTGTTGAATTTGATGTTGTTGATTCTAAATTTGATGTTGTTTCTGCTTCTGAATTTGATTTTGATTATGATTATTAGTATTTGATGGGAGTAAGGGAGGTGCTGGTGGTGGTAAAGGTGCTGGTAGTGTTGTAAAGGGTATTTTTGTTTGTAAAAAGTTAAAATGACGATTTTAATACGAAAAAAAACGTCAAGGATGATTCTAAATAAAAAATTACGTTAGAGACCAAAACAATACTTATCCCTAAAATTTTTTTTATTTTTTTAAATAAATAAAAAAGTATACATATAACTATACTTTTATGTGAACAATATTATAGGAGAGGAATATTAAGGGGTGAGTAAATTTTGTAATTTGTAACTATTAATTATTTATTATTAGTATTTTTAATAATATAAAATTACATTTAATAATATAAAATTATTCATTTTTTTTGTTAATTAAATATTGGTCATATTTTAATAAAAGTATTGACTCCTAGACTTTTTTTTATTATAGAATTATGCATGCAAGTATAGGGTAAGCATAATACGAATTTTATAATGACATTAATTTTAGCGATTAAAGATAGCATAAATTTGATTTAAAATATTGATACATGATAAAAAAAAATTAAATTTAAAACTAAAATAATTATTTTTTTCTCATAATTTTTTAAAATTATTTTTATTAAAAT
>NC_029780.3:33252683-33265754 GCF_000817695.3 Arachis duranensis
AATTTGTTTTTATCATGTATTAATATTTTATTTATAAATTAAATTTATACTATCTTTAATCACTAAAACTAATGTCACTTTTTCTCTTAAACATAATTCCACGTACATATTTATTTATTTTTATTCTTTGTGTATAGTGCAGGAGCATACACTAGTTTAATATTAAACGTATGAATTTTATGGATTTTATTTTGTTTTATGTGACTATTTTATGGATTTTATTTGATTACATAATTTCTGTTTTATTTATTTCGGAGATGTTTAAACAGCTGATTAATTATTTCTTCTTTCTTTTACGTGGTTGATTAACACTCCTGCATACAACGAAGTTGGGATTTCCAAAAAAGTGTATTTTAAGAATTATTTTTGAAGCTAAAAACTATTTGAGTGGCTGGGTTTAATTTTTATATTTCTTTAGCTGTTTGACTTTCGCTGTTCTCAAAAACCTAAAATACTCTTTTAGCAACGCGGTAAGTTTCCAACCGCGTTCCATGGAGGTTTAGAAACTATTTTTAATAAGGCCACGACTGTAATTAGTTTATCAAAATAAATAGAAAGTCAAACTAACAAATATAAGAGAAAAGTGGAATTAAACTCCACTTTAATTTTTGAAATGGTAAGTTATATTAGGGGTGTGTATGGGTTGGGTGAAACTGGGTTTGATATGACCTAGATTCAATCCGAAATATGCACATGACCCATTTTTGAGACCCGAACCCGACCCTAGACCCGATAAAACTTATACCCTTTCGGGCCACAACTATACCGGGTGAAGATCGGGTGAAAATCGGGCTGTTAACATTATATTACCTTGATACCTTCTTGTAAGTTAGCATGTAAAAATATCTAAATTTCCAAGACTCCAATCATTATTTGACATGGTAAAATTCACATAAAAAAATATAACAAGAACTAACTCTTCTCTAAAATTAAAGCATAACCATAATCAATACTAATATTGCCTAATAACACCAAATATTTAAATCAATACAAATAACACAATATTATGCATTAGTCTAAAGTCTTATACATTTTAAATATAAAATATTAATTTATAGTCTTATATATAATGACTAATAACACAAAATATTAATGTTTATAATACTTAAATTTCACATAATAATAGCCATCATCCATCACTAATAATACAAAATATTTATTGTGTATGGTGACCGGACCACCGGGCCGATTTCGGGTGACCCGAGCTATGGCCCGGATTCGACCCGAAATAATGATCGGGTCTATTTTTGAGACCCTTACCCGGTCCTAAACCCGATGAAATCACACCAAATTAACCCCTAAAGTGTTCGGGACCGAGTCGAGTCTTCGGGCCGGGCCGGGCCATACTCACCCCTAAGTTATACTAATTTAATTTATAATTTTTTAATTATTATAATTTAGTTTTTTAAATTAAAAAAATACACTAATATAATTTTTTGTGTATTATTTGTTATTGAAGCTCCAACGCCGTTAGTGACATTACTCAAATTTTACCACGCTGGACATATTAAAATGATGTTGTACGTGTTTTGACGCAAAAAAAGGCACTAAACAATGTCATTTGAGGGTTAATTGTTCAAAAAAGAGAAGTATAACGTTTTAGTATTATTTAAACCATCAAATATCATCGTTTAGTGCATTCTTTAGCGTTAAAACGCGTACAATGTCATTTTAATATGTCCAGCATAGCAAGACTTGAGCCACGTCACTAACGATATTGAGTTTGGAGTGACAGAAAATACACAAAGAACTACGTTGGTGCACTTTTTTTAATCTGGAGGATCAAATTATAGCAGTTGAGAAGTCAATGACTAAAACAGTACAACTTGTCAATCTCAGGGACCAAAACGAGATTTAATTCGAAAAAAGTGAGTAAATAGACAAAAATATACATAAAAAATTTTGAGTTATAAAAAGACACATGACATAATTAAAATTTTTAATGTACGCAACCAAAGAGATGATTAACAATGGATAAAACTAACTTGTTTACATGACAAAAATATAGTGGCTTAGCACTCTTTATCATTATTTTGAGTAACTGAAGTAAAAATTAACAATTTTTTTTGAATGAAAAAATATTATTATTAAAAGATGAAGTGTCCATATCTAGCCTTAAATTGATCAAATCCTAATTTTACCACATTATTCAGAGGTGTGCCAATGAACAAGGACTAGAAGAAAATACTGAAGGTTCTAGAAGGGTTAAAGAAGGGGGAGGGAGATTGAATTTATGACCATCTTTAACTTTGATTGATTAAGCATTAAACCCAGAGCTTTGAACTTGATTTCTGTTTGGTTTGCACAGTGGATAATTTAAGAGACAATTTCGTTTTGTCTCATAAAAATCAGAAAACCGAACTAAAGCAAATAGGAAGAAGATAACACAGCCATATATCCTAGTTCAGTTGCCTTGTGCAATGCAACCTACATCCAGACTCCACCACAACATTGGTGGAATTTTCACTATAATCCAAGTATTATATACACCAATTCCCTAGGACTCAACGTAATCCTATATGGGCACACAAGTTTCAACATAAACTTAACTTGGTTATCCGAATACCTAAACTCACCACACAAAGTGTTTATCCAACTTAGCAAGGGATACCTCTCAGGTACATGACACGAGACAGAAAATACGAACAAAAGAAATCTGAAATCACTCTTGGATTTTCTCTCAAGTATTTTACTCAACTTTTTCACTCTATGACTTTTTCTCAATGATTCTCTTTCTTGCCCTTTACCTCTAGAAAAAACTGAAAAAGATATATATTGAAACTGAAATACAGAGATGGCAAGCTTTATGGGAAGGAACTCCAACCCGCTGATTCTGATAAAATCTATTCTCAAGTACCTCCCTTCATTCTTCTCTTCCTTATTTTTCACTATGAATTTGCAAAAGGAGAGGAGATTGACTCTTCTGTAATCAAATATGAAAAATCTAGGTTCCATCTTAATACGATTACTGAACTTCTCAAGTGTGTACTAGCATAATTCATTTGTTTATTTCGTATGCTCTACTATGCTTTATTATGATTTTGTCAATGTTCAGTTCATTTTATGTAATTTTATTGTAGGTATGATGCTATGAGCTTGGAAGATGCACTGATCAAGCATGTGATGGTAACACCTGAGCAGGTCATTACAAGAATCCTTGACAGCAAGGATGCATTAGCCAAATTCTAAATCTATCATTGGAGTTCTTGATATCTATAGATTTGAAAGTTTTAAATTCAATAGGTAAGCTAGTTGTTTCATTTGGCATTTTCAGTATAGTATTTAGCCATGTATCTGATAAATATCTTTTTCTTAGTTTTGAGCAGTTCTGTATTAATTTTACAAATGAGAAGTTATAACAATACTTTAATCAGGTTGGGTGATTTCTGACATAATTTGTGACCCAAATCCAGAATTTTTATATTACTCTACAAATAATACATTTTTTAATTGAATAATTGCGTCATATATTTAAAATGGAACAAGAAGAATACATCAAGGAAGAGATTGATTGGAGTTACATAGAATTTGTTGACAATTAAGATGTTATGAATTTGATTGAAAATGTATTTATCTGTTGCTTGTTTCATATTATAATGTCTTGTTCTTCTTAATAATGGACATGCAACAACTGGTACAAGATGTATGTGTGTGTTTTAAATGCATAGATTATCCATGTAAAATGTAAAAATTTTTTTAATTCCATTTCACTCTTAATTTTCTTACACAATTCATTCATGTAATGATAATTTTAATGTTTCAATCTTTTGCAAAAATCTGGAGGAATAATTGAACTTCTTGATGAAGCCTGGTATGCTAATGATGTTAATTTGTTATTGATCTGATATTGCTTTTAAGTTGTAGCTAGATGCTTATACCTTTTTAAAATTTACT
The DNA here is from genome assembly GCF_000817695.3 of Arachis duranensis. Classification (NCBI taxonomy): domain Eukaryota; kingdom Viridiplantae; phylum Streptophyta; class Magnoliopsida; order Fabales; family Fabaceae; genus Arachis; species Arachis duranensis. The sequence continues at coordinate 33,256,578 of NC_029780.3, forward strand.
TTTTTTTCTTTAATGTCTTATTTTCTGTATAACATTTGTATTAGGCATTATCTACAGGGTGTACTTTGTAATTTGATTGAAAGTTAATATTAGTCTAATTTTTGTGATACATTATGTTTCCTAAGTCAACACAAAATATTTTCTCAGAAGTTGTATCAGATATTCAAAAACAACAAGCGATTTATCAAACTTAAACTTTCTCGAACTAGTTTTACCATATCTCACTATACAGGGGAGGTAGATATATTTAGTCTTTTTTATTACATGTTCCGTTTAATGACTTTTCGAATTTAAATGTTGCTTGAATATTTGTCTCCTTCATTTTGACTATTATTTTTTTGTCCAGGTGACATATCTGGCTGATATGTTTCTTGACAAAAACAAGAATTATATGGCCGCAGAACATCAGGATCTGCTGATAGCTTCAAAATATTCATTTGTGGCTGGTCTATTTCCCCTTCCCCACCGAAGTCTTCAAAATCTTCAAAATTCTCTTGAATTGGATCTCGTTTCAAGGTATTATTAATTTTTACAACTCTTTCTGTGCTTTTTATACCTCGTTTTCATGTAGTCTTTGAAACTCCTCAGTTGTATATCTAGACTTTTTGTTTTCATGTAATAGAATTAATGAATGACACTTTCTGAAAAATGAAGTTATAACTTCAATCTTTGATGGAGACCTTAAATTCAACAGAACCTCATTATGGGTTGGCTATGTTAAATTTCTATTATTGAATTTATAGATTCATCTAGTTCTTTTCTATGATAAATAGGAATATTGACTCGGAAGCTCTATGAGTAGTTGCGTCGTGAAGCAGCAGCTTTGAAAATAGAAATGAACTTCAAAGGATACATTGCTAGGAAATCTTTCTTAAGTGTAGATCATTTGCAATAATAATACAAACAGGTTTAAGGGCTATGAAGGCTCGTGATGAATTTAGATTTAGAAAGCAAACAAAGGTTGCAATTCATATCCAGGTTCTGTTTTTTATATTCATACTTCATAGGTTATAGACTTTCAGTTGAGAAAATAGAAAGATGCAATTCTTATAACATCTTGCTACCCTAGGCATTACCTCTAGTCGTAAAGCAAAGGATAAGCTTTACACCTAGGATGTAAAACAGAGGGGACGAGGTGCTACAACCTCTAAAAGAAAAATTACATATATAATATAGTGAAAAAGGTTTATAACTAGGAGCCTTTGAAGAAAGGGATAAAGCAAACATCGTTAAATCGAAAAGCGTAACGCTCACGAAGCGATAAAGCAGAGAAAACAAGATAGAACAAGCTAAGGAGTTAATATACCAAGAGTTCCAAAATACATATAACAAAACTCAAGACTCGGCTCGCGAAGATAAACTGCCCCGAAAACAGCTTATAAAACTTATTTCTCAAATCAAGCCTCTAAGGCCATAAAGTATTGAATACAAAAGGTGAGAGAATAATTACAACAAAAGTAAAGTAAAATAAAGCATAAGAAAGATCATCCTCCGCTTTGTCACCATATCCGCAAACTCACCAAGGTGGGTTGCGATCTGCATCTAAAAAATAACAACAACATATGGTATGAGAACCGGAGGTTTTTTGTATGGTAACAGTGCCCAGTAATGTAAGATTTAAGATTCCGGGATACCAGAGACAATCCTAGAACTTCACATCAATAAACAAGGTATTCTAACTTAAGGGACTTCTAACTAACATAGCACTGCTGTCCCACAGCCTTCGCTAGCCTAACCTCAATGCGATCCCATCCCCACTGCCTACAGAATGTCCTCAATCCCAGTAGAAAACACAAGTAATGAAGACAAGTAAAGCACAAGTAAAGTACATGCACAACAAGTAGAATAATTAGCAAGTAAACATGTGGTTCATTTAGGCATAACAGAAATTAAGCAAAGCAAAAAACAGGTAGAAGATGCATATGATGAATGATTTTCCTAGTGGCTCGTGATATCACTTGCCGGTCTATAAATGCTAACCTGACACATCCTTCCGAATGTAGCCTTTCTGCCACACCGGGGATATAGGCCCTGCACACTCATGCAGTATAGAAATTTGCTACGCCAGGGATATAGGCCATTGATAAACCCATATTTTATGATGTATATTGAGCTCAATTTAAGTGATTTATTCAACCCTTCACCTACTTATTCATGTAAATTTCATGGTTTCACCTTCCCTTCCTTATTATGTGATATATGAGAAAATATGTTCCTTATGATTTAAAATAATCAAATTTAATTATCCTTTATTACCATTCGATGCCGTGATTTGTGTGTTGAGTACTTTCAGGTTTTATAGGGCATGAATGATTTAAAGGATGGAAAGGAAACATACAAAAATGGAAGGAAAGCACAAATGGGAGTTTTGGAGCAGCTGGCAGTGACGCGTCCGCATGGACGACGCGAACGCGTGGTTCGCACAAAAGAAAATCGATGCGAGCGCATGGATGAGGCGAACGCGTGACTTGCGAAATACAACTGACGCGGGCGCATGACTGACGCGACCGCGTGGAAGAGCAACACTCCAGATGACGCGACCGCGTGACCCACGCAAACGCGTGATGTGCGCGATCTGCAGAATTTGCAGATCTCGTTTCCAGCGATTTTTGGGCCCTTTTTGGCCCAGATCCAAATCCAAGAGGCACATATTAGAAGTTATGAAGTGAGGGAATGCATTCATGTAGAGGAGGACAATCAGATAGAGAGTAATTTTCACTTTCATAATTTAGATGTAGTTTTTAGAGGGAGAGGCTCTCTCCTCTCTCTTAGGATTTAGGATTGACCAGGTTCAATAATTTATGTTTCTCTTCTATTTTTGTTTACTCTGAAGCTTTTATTTATGTTTGATTTATGTTGCCCAATTGGCTTATGAATATTGTGCATGTTAGAATTGACATCTTCATTCAATATAATTTGAGGTATTCCGGATATTTATGATTTTAATTTAGCTTTTTTTTATATTCTTAGCTTTAATTGATTAATTGGTAACTCTAGAGTTGTCAAACTCATTGTTGACTGAAAATTGGAGTTCTTCAAGAATTAACTCGAGTTCCAATAACTCTAGCCCTTTCCAAGGAAAGACTAGGACATGAGGAACCAAACTTATTCCATCCACTTGACTTACCTTCATAGTTAGAGGTTAACTTAGTGGGAGAAAAATCCAATTCTCATCACAATTGATAAGGATAACTGGGATAGGACTTCCAGTTTTCATACCTTGCCAAGAGTTTTATTAGTTATTAATTTATTAAGTCTTGCAATCTATTTCTCTTGCTTAAAACCCTTTTCAAACCCAAACATTGTTTTTCCATAACAAATAATAAATCATACCTCCCTGCAATTCCTTGAGAAGACGACCCTAGGTTTGAATACTTTGGTTTATAAATTTATTGGGTTTGTTACTTGTGACAACCAAAACGTTTGTACGAAGGGATTTTTTGTTGGTTTAGAATCTATACTCACAACGCGACTATATTTTTACCAAATTCTTTACTAGCAAAAATCCTAACGTCAAAATGGCGTCGTTGCCGGGGAATTGCAAACGTGTGCCTTATTATTGGTTATTGTAAATATTTTTCTTTTACTTGTTTATTTGTTTTTTTCTCTTCACCCTTTATTTCTGATAACTACTATGAATTCTCACCCCTCTCGCTTTGAGTTTGGTTCTAATTTTGTTGCAAAGAATGGAAGCTATAACAGGACTATGCATCAAGGTCTAAGCAATCAAAGATGGATGGAGCTACGAGGATCTGATCACCCCTTTAGGCAACAACAACCTCCTAGATATCATGGACAAAGACCATTCTACAATGCATACCCAACTAATAGATTTGGTGGACCCCCTTGTAGCTACCAACAAGCCCCACCCTATGCTCAGAGACCATCCTTTCAACATAACCTTAACCCACCACACTCACAAGCTTCTTTTCACCATTCGCCACCATATGATCCTTATCCACCCCAACGCCAATCCAATTACTCCCAAGAACCACCACTCCCCTACGCACCATGTCCATATCCATCAAGCCAAGAATCACAGGTTCGCTTTGAAGAATCAATAGACCAATTTAATGCAACCCTTCATCAACTGGAGCAAGCAATAAATCAATTATCTTCCATATGTTTAGTCGCTCAACAGACTCCCATGGCCTCATGTGGAAATTCTAATGAAGAACGTAGTGTAAAAAAGACACTAGAAGCTCCAGTGGACAGCATAGAGCATAACTTCGTATTGGAACAAGTAGAGGATGCTGTCATTGTAGAAGAAGAGTTGGTTGAAGATTTAGGAGATGCTGAACCTCCGCAGGAATCCAGAGTTATGGAGAATTCCATCGAAGACGTTACAATTGATACTAAGGAGGATAGTGCACAGCCTCCAATGCAAGTATCTTATGAAGAATTGAACGGAATAACCTAGGACGCATGTTTCCTTGATGATGATGATCACAAGTCGAGTTCTCTTAGCAATGAACTTGCATCCGCAAGTGAATTCTTTGAGACAGAAGAATCTTCCCCAAGCGAATACGAAGATAATGCAGAGGTCGACTTTTCTCAACCTCCCAATTATGACCAAGTGATGAAGAAGATATCGATGACTTTGGTCAAGACATGGCTGAATTGGAAGAAAATTGCCAAGAAGTGGAGGAATTCACAAAAGACCACAAGGGAGTAGAGCTTGTAGAACCACTGAAAACACTGATCCCAAGGCCACTACCACCCAACACAAACTTCAAGTGGGTAAAATCCTTGACATTTATCTTCAATTGTCCACTTGAATATGATTTGCTTGAGATAGATGGCTAGCTTAGAGCTCTTTGCGGCTTTAAAAGCTAACGGGAAATGACTCGCACTCAAAGCTGGTATGCAAGATTCACTGAGGTTTCACACTTCAATTTGAGGTGCAAGAATTGGTGTCAAGCTCAATTGAAAGGATCTCGGGAGCTGTCTGGTCACTGCAGTAAGAATTCAGATCACTCATCACCCGGCTGGAAAAATGCAGATAAAGACAAAAACAGGTGTAAAAGTAGAGTTTGGGATCCTGGAATCTATTCTACCATTCAACACTCCGGGAGCCTGCAAGCCTGTTCGAACTCACCTAAGGGCTTTACGTACCTTGTTTGGGACCCCAGAGGATGCTGGCATTCCAAACACTGGTGGAGATTTCTGGACGAATTCAAGCACAAGCCACCATAGCAGGAAGCTCATCAAATGTCCAACTTAAGGACTTTAACTAAAAGTGCTAGGTGGAAGACAACCCACTATGGTACGATCGTTCCCCCTCTATTTTGCTCTGTTTTTGAATTTTGTTTGAACCTAAATTTTTGCATGACATTCACTGTATTTTGCAATCTGCATACTGCATAAAAAAAGAGAGAGAGAGAGAGAGCACGCGACGCGACAGCGTCGCTAACACGTCCGCGTCACAAGTGCATTAAAAGAAAAGGAAAGTGAACAGAGAGTCACGCTGAAGCAAGGCTGGAGGCGTGCCTTTAACACAATTGTTTCATGCGACCGCGTGCCCCACGCGATCGCGTCAGTTGCAAAAAAGGCCTCCCACGCGTCCGCGTCACTCACGCGAACGCGTGATCTGGATATCGACGTAAAGATTCAACGCCCAGAAAGTTGGGCTGGAATCATGCGGCTATGATGCGTGTAGCACCAAACAACCCACGCGTATGCGTCCCTGACGCGAATGCGTCACCTACATAACACCCACACCACGCAAAAGCGTGAGCGACGCGATCGCGTCGCGCGGATATTATTACCCCCAAACCAAACAGAGAGTTGCGCTGAAACGACGCTGGAATCATGCGTCTAGCACAAATATCAGCGACGCATTCGCGTGCTTCATGCATCCGTGTCACCTATCCTACACCCAACCCACGCGATTGCGTCGACCACGCATCCGCGTCAACCCTAGTGCACCCTAGTCACGCGAGCGCACGCCTCACGCGTTCGCGTGGATTCACGATCACTGACCCTAAGTCACGCGAACCCTATCCTTCGCGCGACCCAAATCCCAACCCCCTCTCTCTAACCTCTGCAACTCTCTCTCTCAACCACCCTAGCCACCACTTCCGACCACCAAGACAGCCACCACCCCCGACCACCCAAACCCGTCGCGACACCCAATCCTCTCTTCTTTCCTCCTCCTTCTCCCCCTCTCTCACTCTCCTCCACTACCGCCCCCCACCGCAACCTACCTCCGATGGCCACTGCCCCGGACGGCCACTGCCCCACTGCCACGCCGCCGTGATTCACCCAGCGCCGCCGCATCATCACCCATCTGCCCTCATCTCTGCTCCATCTCATTACTCTTTACGCACCAGGTTCCGCCATACGGCGATTCTTTCTTGCGACTCATTAGTTCATTTTTCAATTTTTGTTCCGCATAGGCTAGATAGAGATGCATGTTTGTAGTGGATTCTAGGTGGTTAAGTAGCTAGGATTTGGATAATGGATTTAGGCCTGATAATTGCACCGTTCCTGTTACCTGTTTATCTGTTCTGCAATTTTATTGTGGATGTGTTTTTCATATTACTCATCTGCTATGTTCATGCTGCTAGACTATTCTTTACTATTCCTACTGTTTGTGACTGTTTGCAGCATTTGTTGATCTCATATGACCTGGTTTTCTTAATATCCATTTTTCAGGAACGTCCAATTTTAGCCGGAATGCTGCCCAATTTTCTGCAAATTACTTTTCCTTCTACATTCAAGTATTGGTTTTTACAACTCTCATTTTTGAACTGCTCCACGAATACCAAACCTATTCTTGAATGCACGGGCCCACATTCTTCTTATTTTTGATTTCCTAGTCAATAATTTGAATTCTTGATGATGTGATTTTACTTTTCACTACTCCTATATCTATATGAATCATCATCAATACCCTATTATTCCTGCTTGAATATGAGTTGACTGTTGCTTAAAATTGTGGAATTCTTGTTACTTAGAAACCAATCTTCATGCCACTTACTCTGACTTCCTTTTTACTAACTCATTGATTTTTAACTTTCTAACTTCCCACTTTACCTTTTCACTACTTCTTTCAATTAATTTCACTCACGGCATGATTATTGTTTTTTCTATTTAACAAACTTTCCACTTCTAACATATTTTGGGCTGTGATTTCTCATCTCCGCTTTTCAACTCCAACACAATCCAACATATACATTTCCTTCACTGATTTTATTCTTCTACTGCTCCTTTGCCACTTACTGCCTATCTTGTTATTTACCTACTTGTTCTCCTGCTTTTACTCCTCAATTATATCTTGGAAATTCTGTTTTTCAGGATGTCTGACTCTCAAGGAAGGGGAAAGGGCAAAGTCACCACTGGCAAACAGAAAAGAGGTGAATCCTCTGGTTCCATCCTTGGCATCTTACATGATGATTCCTGGCGGGAGAAGAACTTTACCCCGCTGGAAAAGGCTGATCAGTTGGTACCTTCAGCTGACCTGGTAAAATTTGTAAACAAATACTGTGAGTTGAAATACCCAACCTTTCCCACCGCTAGGAACCTAGACCTGGAAAGGACCCTCAAAATTCCAGAAGAACTCCAACAGTACACCTCAGATCAGATCAAACAGAGAGGCTGGTTCTTCCTGGAGAGGAACCTAACTGAGGTCAACTCATCCTGGGTTAGAGAATTCTACAGTAACTACTTTCTATCTTCTCTGGATGAAGTACAGCTCAGAGGCAAACATATTCTGGTTACTGAGGAAGCAATTGAAGAAATCCTCCATCTTCCACCTAAATCAGATCAGCCAGATGGTTACCAGAAAGTTGAGAAAGATATGAGATTCATGAGGTTTGATTGGGATGTAGTAAAGAAGGACATCACTCTTGATCCTACTATTCCTTGGCTCATGGGAACAAGCACATTGGTACCAAAGGGAATCAGGCTTATATATCTGAATGATGAGGCTCGACTATGGCAACAGATTCTGAGCCACTATGTGATGCCGAGCACTCATGAGACGGAGGTGTCAGCTGCTATGATTACCCTCATCTGGTGTGTGATGACGGGTAAGGACCTTTATCTACCTCGCTTCATCCGGCATTACATGGCCAGGGTCAATGTTAGAGGCACCCTCTCTTTTCCTTACCTGATTACTCAGTTGGGTCGCCGAGCTGAGGTACCTTGGGAGACTGTTGATAAAAAGCCCCCCACCGCAGAGTGCCGAAAGATCATCCCTCACAGTCGAAAGTTCCTGGCTTTCGGCTACCGCCCTCCATTTCTCACTGACACTAATGAGGCAGCCACCTCTTCAGCTACCCCTTCTGCTTCCACTGGCCCAGCACCAGCCACTGCACCCTCACATGCTTCTGAGCCCGTCTACCGTTTGGTGCACCGACTCTTTGACCGCCTAGATCAGATGGAGCGCCATCACCAGCAGCAGTTTGAGAGATCTGACCGTCACACCAGGCAACTTTTTGAGAGGTCTGAGTGTCGCCACAAGCAACGCTATGAGCACCTCAAGCTGATGATCCGCTCTGGTGGTGACATTCCCTCCGAGCCCGACACGTCCTCCGACACATCTGAGGAGGAGGTGAGCGATCACGAGGAGGAGGCACCTACGTAGGCTGAGCAGGGAGGTCCCGGCCACACTGCACCATATCATGAGGAGCACCACCAGCTACAGACCGCAGATCCGGAGGTTCTTCTATGGACAACGCCCCCGCTTCAGCAGACCACTCCTCCGATCCTTACAATGACTGCAGACCCTCAGCCTACCATCGAGACACCGGCAGCCCATCCTTCCGGAGATGGCGCTTTGGTGCAAGAAATTGTGATCATCAATGGTGCCATCAACATGGTACGCACAATTGTAATCTCAACTCTTTATCACAACTTCGCACAACTAACCAGCAAGTGTACTGGGTCGTCCAAGTAATAAACCTTACGCGAGTAAGGGTCGATCCCACGGAGATTCTTGGTATGAAGCAAGCTATGGTCATCTTGTAAATCTTAGTCAGGCAGACTCAAATGGTTATGGATGATGTATGAATAAAACATAAAGATAAAGATAGAGATACTTATGTAATTCATTGGTGAGAATTTCAGATAAGCGTATGGAGATGCTTTGTCCCTTCCGTCTCTCTGCTTTCCTACTGTCTTCATCCAATCCTTCTTACTCCTTTCCATGGCAAGCTGTATGTAGGGTTTCAC
>NC_029780.3:33267983-33268973 GCF_000817695.3 Arachis duranensis
TTTAAGCACACTCTTTTTGCCTTGGATCAAAACTTTATTTCTTTCTTTTTCTTTCTTTTTCTTCCTTTTTTTTCTTTTTCTTTTTCTCTTTTTTTTCGAAATTTTTTTTTGTATTCACTACTTTTTTCTTGCTTCAAGAATCATTTTTATGATTTTTCAGATCCTCAGTAACATGTCTCCTTTTTCATTATTCTTTCAAGAGCCAACATTCATGAACCACAAATTCAAAAGACATATGCACTGTTTAAGCATACATTCAGAAAACAAAAGTATTGCCACCACGTCAAAATAATTAAACTATTATAAAATTCAGAATTCATGCAATTCTACTCTTTTTCAATTAAGAACATTTTTTATTTAAGAGAGGCGATGGATTCATAGGACATTCATAACTTTAAGGCATAGACACTAAGACACTAATGATCAAAAGACACAAACATAGACAAACATAAGCACTAAAATTCGAAAAACAGGAAAATAAAGAACAAGGAAATTAAAGAACGGGTCCACCTTAGTGATGGCGGCTTGTTCTTCCTCTTGAAGATCCTATGGAGTGCTTGAGCTCCTCAATGTCTCTTTCTTGTCTTTGTTGCTCCTCTCTTATGATTCTTTGATCTTCTCTAATTTCATGGAGGAGGACGGAGTGTTCTTGGTGCTCCACCCTTAGTTGTCCCATGTTGGAACTCAATTCTCCTAGGGAGGTGTTTAGTTGCTCCCAATAGTTTTGTGGAGGAAAGTGCATCCCTTGAGGCATCTCAGGGATTTTATGAGGAGGAATTTCCTCATGCTTGCTCTATCCTTTTCTTAGTGATGGGCTTGAGGTCATGCCTTCTCAGTTGAACCGGCTTCCCTCTTGAGTTTCTCTTCCATTGAGCGCCCTCTTCACAAATGTCTGTGAGGACTTGGTCCAACCTTTGATCAAAGTTGACCCTTCTAGTGTAAGGATATTCATCTCCTTGCATCATGGGCAAGTTGAATGCCAACCTTACA
>NC_029780.3:33271705-33273306 GCF_000817695.3 Arachis duranensis
AAGGCATTGACTAGCTTTTCCCAAGAGTTCAGGCTTTCTTTAGGTTGTGAGTCCAACCATATTCTAGCTCTGTCTCTTACAGCAAAAGGGAATAGCATAAGTCTATAGACCTCAGGGTCAACCCCATTAGTCTTGACAGTGTCACAGATTTGCAAGAACTCAGCTAAAAACTGATGAGGATCTTCCAATGGAAGTCCATGGAACTTGCAATTCTGTTGCGTTAGAGAAACTAATTGCGGCTTAAGCTCAAAGTTGTTTGCTTCAATGGCAGGGATAGAGATGCTTCTCCCATAGAAGTCGGGAGTAGGTGCAGTAAAGTCACCCAGCACCTTCCTTGCATTGTTGGCGTTGTTGTTGTTTTCGGCTGCCATGGGTTCTTCTTCTTTGAAGATTTCTGTTAGGTCCTCTACAGAGAGTTGTGCCTTGGCTTCTCTTAGCTTTCATTTCAAGGTCCTTTCAGGTTCAGGATCAGCCTCAACAAGAATGCTTTTGTCCTTGCTCTTGCTCATAAGAAAGAGAAGAGAACAAGAAAATGTGGAATCCTCTATATCACAGTATAGAGATTCCTTGAGGTGTCAGAGGAAAAGAAAAATAGAAGGCAGAAGTAAAAAAATTCAAACTTATTAAAGAAGATGGAGTTTGAATTTTGCATTAAGGAATAGTGTTAGTCCATAGATAGAAGAATGTGAAAAGAGGGAAAGTAATTTTCGAAAATCAAGTAAAAGATTTTGAAAACATTTTGAAAAACACTAATTGATTTTCGAAAATAAAAGTGGGAAAGAAATCAAATGATTTTTGAAAAAGAATTTGAAATTAGAAATAAAAAAGATTTGATTGAAAGTTATTTTGAAAAAGATGTGGTTAAGAAGATATGATTGGTTTTAAAAAGATGTGATTGAGAAGATATGATTTGAAAAACATTTTTAAAAAAAAATTGATTTTGAAAATTAATGACTTGGCTTTCAAGAAAAGATATGATTCAAACATTAAACCTTTCTCAACAGAAAAGGCAACATACTTGAAATGTTGAATCAAATCATTAATTGATAGCAAGTATCTTTGAAAATAGAAAGAAATTGAGTTTGAAAAAGATTTGATTTTGGAAAGATTTTGAAAACTTGAAAAAAATTTGCATTGAAAACAAAATCTTCCCTCTTGTGCCATCCTGGCGTTAAACGCCCAGAATGGTGCACATTCTGGCATTTAACGCCCAAAACCCTACCCTTTTGGGCGTTAAACGCCCAACCAGGCACCCTGGCTGGCGTTTAAACGCCAGTCTATCCTTCTTCACTGGGCGTTTTGAACGCCCAACTTTTTCTGTGCAATTCCTCTGCTGAATGATCTGAATCTTCAATTCTCTGTATTATTGACTTGATGCTGCATGTTATGAATCTTCAGTTCCCTGTACTATTGACTTGAAAATAGAACCAAGATCAAATAAACAATGCATGCAAGACACCAAACTTAAAATAAGACACTAGACTCAAACAAGAAACATAAAATATTTTTGGTTTTTTATGATTTTGTAAATTTTTTGTGCTTTTTCGAAAATTAAGTGGAAAAAGAAAATAAAGATATCAAAATTCTTAATGAGAATTCCA
>NC_029780.3:33273709-33274403 GCF_000817695.3 Arachis duranensis
TTTCATCCAATCCTTCTTACTCCTTTCCATGGCAAGCTTATGCAAGGGTTTCACCGTTGTCAGTGGCTACCTCCCATCCTCTCAGTGGAAATGTTCAACGCACCCTGTCACGGCACGGCTATCCATCTGTCGGTTCTCAATCAGGCCGGAATAGAATCTAGTGATTCTTTTGCGTCTGTCACTAACGCGCCGCCTTCAGGAGTTTGAAGCACGTCACAGTCATTCAATCATTGAATCCTACTCAGAATACCACAGACAAGGTTAGACCTTCCGGATTCTCTTGAATGCCGCCATCAGTTCTAGAATTCTAGAGAGAAGGGAGAGCTTCTCTCTCTAGAATTCTAACCTAAAACATGATGAAAACTATACTATGACTACCCCCCATTCCCTTACAATTCTTGGGTTCAAAAGCATCAGAAATGAGTTGGATTTGGGCCTCCTTCAGCTCAGAAATTGCCCCCAATTCCCTTACAATTCTTGGTTGTCAGGCACACGTTCATAGGTGAGAATAATGATGAGTGTCACAGATCATCACATTCATCAAGTTGAAGAACAAGTGATATCTTGAAACAAGAACAAGCGGAATTGAATAGAAGAACAATAGTAATTGCATTAATACTCGAGGTACAGCAGAGCTCCACACCTTAATCTATGGTGTGTAGAAACTCCACCGTTGAAAATACATAAGAACAAG
>NC_029780.3:33274494-33281222 GCF_000817695.3 Arachis duranensis
ATGAACTATCATATATTGCTGGAAATCCCAGGATGTCTACTTTCCAACGCCGTTGAGAGCGCGCCAATTGGGCTTCTGTAGCTCCAGAAAATCTACTTCGAGTGCAGGGAGGTCAGAATCCAACAGCATCTGCAGTCCTTTTTAGTCTCTGAATCAGATTTTTGCTCAGGTCCCTCAATTTCAGTCAGAAAATACCTGAAATCACAGAAAAATACACAAACTCATAGTAAAGTCCAGAAAAGTGAATTTTAACTAAAAACTAATAAAAATATACTAAAAACTAACTAGATCATACTAAAAACATACTAAAAACAATGCCAAAAAGCGTACAAATTATCCGCTCATCAGACACAAATAAAAATATTTTTGGATTTTTAATAATGAGGAATAATCAAAATACACTAAAATCAAATAACAATGCATGCAAGACACCAAACTTAGCAGTTTGTATACTACTGACACTAACAAAATGAGAATACACATGAGAAACAACAAAACACTCAAGTCAAGAGAATTCAAAGATCAAAGCAATGAAATCATCAAGAACAACTTGAAGATCCTTAAGACACATGGATGAATGCAAGAAGAATAGAAACATGCAATTGACACTAAACTTAAAATGAGACTCTAGACTCAACAAAAAACATAAAATATTTTTGGTTTTTATGATTTTGTAATTTTTTTTGGATTTTTCGAAATTTAAGTGAAGAGGAAAAATAAAAATATCAAAATTCTTAATGAGAATTCCAGGAATCATGCAATGTTAGTCTAAAGCTTCAGCTCAATCATACAAATGCATGAATACAAGGAATAAATGGACATATAGAATCAAGCAAATCAAGGATCACAATCATAGAAAGAGAACAATTGCACATAAGAATGGAAAATAAGTGGTTATAAGATGTAACCACATCAATAGGCTCAAATCTCACAAGCTTGTGTTCTTAGCTCAATACATGCTTCACAAAGTATGAATTCAAGCAAGTTACAATTTTTTTTCAATCAATTGGGTTGTGCTCTCTAGATGGGTTCTGGTGCACGAAATTGTAATCGTCCATGGCGCCATCAACATGGTACGCACAATTGTAATCTCAACTCTTTATCACAACTACGCACAACTAACTAGCAAGTGTACTGGGTCGTCCAAGTAATAAACCTTACGCGAGTAAGGGTCGATCCCACAGAGATTGTTGGTATGAAGCAAGCACTGGTCACCTTGTAAATCTTAGTCAGGCAAACTCAAATGGTTATGGATGATGTATGAATAAAACATAAAGATAAAGATAGAGATACTTATGTAATTCATTGGTGGGAATTTCAGATAAGCGTATGGAGATGCTTTGTCCCTTCCGTCTTTCTGCTTTCCTACTGTCTTCATCCAATCCTTCTTACTCCTTTCCATGGCAAGTTGTATGTAGGGTTTCACCGTTGTCAGTGGCTACCTCCCATCCTCTCAGTGAAAATGTTCAACGCACCCTGTCACGGCACGGCTATTCAGCTGTCGGTTCTCGATCCTGTCGGAATAGAATCCAGTGATTCTTTTGCGTATGTCACTAACGCCCCACAATCGCGAGTTTAAAGCTCGTCACAGTTATTCAATCATTGAATCCTACTCAGAATACCACAGACAAGGTTTAGACCTTCCGGATTCTCTTGAATGCCGCCATCAATTCTAGCTTATACCACGAAGATTCCGATTAAGGGATCCAAGAGATAAACATTCAAGTCTTGTTTGCTTGTAGAACAGAAGTGGTTGTCAGGCACTCGTTCATAAGTGAGAATGATGATGAGTGTCACATAATCATCACATTCATCATGTTCTTGGGTGCAAATGAATATCTTAGAACAAGAATAGGCTGAATTGAATAGAAGAACAATAGTAATTGCATTAATACTCGAGGTACAGCAGAGCTCCACACCTTAATCTATGGTGTGTAGAAACTCCACCATTGAAAATACATAAGAACAAGGTTCAGGCATGGCCGAATGGCCAGCCTCCCAATGATCTAAGATAGCATAAGAACAAGGATAGCTACCCAGATGATAATACAATAGCAAAAGGTCCTATTTATAAAGAACTAGTAGCCTAGGGTTTACAAAGATGAGTAAATGACATAAAAATCCACTTCTGGGCCCACTTGGTGTGTGCTTGGGCTGAGCATTGAAGAATTTTCGTGTAGAGACTTCTCTTGGAGTTAAAACGCCAGCTTTTGTGCCAGTTTGGGCGTTTAACTCCCATTCTTGTGCCAGTTCCGGCGTTTAACGCCGGGCAGTTTTGAGCTGATTTGGAACGCCGATTTGGGCCATCAAATCTCGGGCAAAGTATAGACTATTATATATTGCTGGAAAGCCCAGGATCTCTACTTTCCAACGCCGTTAAGAGCGCGCCAATTGGGTTTCTGTAGCTCCAGAAAATATACTTCGAGTGCAGGGAGGTCAGAATCCAACAGCATCTGCAGTCCTTTTTAGTCTCTGAATCAGATTTTTGCTCAAGTCCTTTAATTTCAGCCAGAAAATACCTGAAATCACAGAAAAACACACAAACTCATAGTAAAGTCCAGAAAAGTAAATTTTAACTAAAAACTAATAAAAATATACTAAAAACTAACTAAAACATACTAAAAACATACTAAAAACAATGCCAAAAAGCGTATAAATTATCCGCTCATCACAATTCCTTGAGAAGACGACCCGAGGTTTGAATACTTCGGTTTATAAATTTATTGGGTTTGTTACTTATGACAACCAAAACGTTTGTACAAAGGGATTTTTTTGTTGGTTTAGAATTTATACTCACAACGCGACTATATTTTTACAAAATTCTTTACTAGCAGAAATCCTAACATCAGCCATGCACACTCATGCAGCAGAGAAGGTTATACGAGTGGGATACCATTCCAGCCCTCACATATCAACATAAACGAGATTAACCACCGTCCTTATGTCGGCGCCGCGACCTTGACAAGTGGGAGAATGCCACAGTCCTTACCTGAGGTTCATTGCGACTCAACAGTCTCAGACAAAATAATATATCAGTAACTTTTTAGAAATCATCTTTATTAGTCAATAAAAACATCATTTAATCCCGAGTCCTAGACTCGTCTCAAACATCATCAACCCGTAATTTCACAACTTATCATATTAGTCATCGTTACAGTACTCTGCCATCTCACTCAACTAATTCATCCTCAGTACTCTAAAATCCTAAGTCTCCGTATTCTAGGTTCATACAGGAATTCCCTAAATTAGGTAACTAACTCATCTTTAGCACTATTAGGACCTAAGCATTTACCAATCTAATGGATGTGGTAGTCATTCTTGTACGTGTCAACAACCACCACCACATGCCTATGAACCCCCTCCTCAACATAATTTTGAACCACCATACTCACAAGCCCCTTACCACCAAACACCCCCATATGACCTTAATCCTTACCCACCATACCCAGAGCCTTACGAGCCATTCTTAGAACCACCCCAATTCCAACACAATTACTCCCAAAAACTACAACCTCCATATACACCACCTCCATATCCCTATCAAGATGAACCATCTCCATACCCTTATCAAGAGGAACCACCTTCGTATTACGAGCCCTTTCTCCCAACAAATGAACCCCCCTATCCACTCCAACCTCCATTGGATAACAACACTCTTAGTGTTATTCACCAAAGATAAAAGACCATGGAGAACACACTTAACTCTACCTTAAACGGTCTGGCCTCTGCTTTACAAGCTCTCCCCTCACAGATTGGATCATTGAATACCCCCAACGATCAACCCTCAAGCTCTAGTGCACTTCTTTTTCAACCACATAATGATCTCTCCATCCCATCACCACTCTTCATGGAAGAGCATCCACATCCATCAATCCAAGAGCAACACGATCCCAATTATGCTAGTGACATGGAACAAGAGAGAAGGGATCGTCTTAGGGATGTAATGGATCGGTTTCATGAATTCATACTTCAAAAGAAGCTAGAGGCGGCTCAAAAGGTGGAGGTAGTAGAGACCCTTGAAGGCGAAGGAGTGGTTAAATAATTAGTAAAGGAAGACGTTAAGGAGGAGTTTGATCTTGTATTAGAGCAAGTGGAGAAAGCCGAAATTATCACAGAAGAGGAAGTGGTTGAAGACTTGGGAGATGCAGAACCTCCATGAGAAAGTCCAGTCATAGAGCCTCCTTCCAAGGTGTTTGATGTTGATGTTGAGGAGGGTGTACAACCTCCAAGGCATATCATGGTTGAAGACTTTGCAGAGGTTGATCAAGAGATGAAGATTAAGGAAGAAGAAGCACAGCCTCCCATGCCCTTGGTAGGCAATAAAGAAGAGATTGAATTGGAAGAAAGCTACTAAGAGGAAGAGGTTGATATTGAAGAAGCTTGCAAATAGGTGGAAGTTGTCAAGAAAGAACACACGGGAGTGGAGCTTTAAATCACCTTGCCAAAGTTGTTGGAGACCCCTCCCCCTAAGTCGCCATCATCCTTCACAACATTCAAGTGGGTAAAATTCATATCCCTTAGCTTTCTCATTCCACTTGAGTATGGTTTACTTGAGATAGATGGTCAACTTAGAGTTCTTTGTGGTATTAAGAGTAAGAGGAAGATGGTTAGTGGTTGGAGTTGTCATGCAAGGTTCAATATGGTTGTATGCTCCAAGTTGAAATGCAAATGTTGGTGTAGAGCTCGATTGAATGGGTCTAGGAAGTTGTTTGGCCACTTTAGTGAGAATTCATATTGCTTGCCACCCGGTTGGAACAATGGTGATCAACACAAAGACGGGTGCAAAAGCAAGGTTTGGGACTCCGGAATTCATTCTAGCAATCAACACTCTTGGTGCCTTGTCACTTGCTTCAACTTGCTTGAAGGCGTTATGCACCTAGTTTGGAATCCTGGAGGCTATTGGAATTGCAAGCATTGGTGGGAATTCCTGGAAGAGTTCAAGCATAAGCCGCCCTGACAAGGAGCTCACCAAATGTCCAACTTAAGGACATTAACTAAAAGTGCTAGGTGGGAGACAACCCACCATGGTATGATCGTCCCTTTTTATTCTTAGTTTTATTTTATTTTATTTCTATCAGTGTTAATTTATAAGTTCTGCATGATCTGTATTTTTCAAAAAAAAAAAGAGAGCCTTCGACGCTTACGCGTCTATGACGCGCACACGTCCTTGGGGGAATCGAATTTATGCCCAAGTTACAGAGGGTTCTGCGGGCGCTATGCAGGAAGCATGCCCAACGCACAAGCTCACCCACACGTACTCATACCTAACGCGTACGCGTCCCTCGCAGTTTCGGCGACCTATGCAGAAGGATGCATGGCGCGCACGCGTACCCCTGGAAATCGGCGCAATTGATTGGTTTGGCCGAAAGTTGTGCTGGCATCGCACTGGATTCGCGCTGGAGGCATCCCTTGATCACGCGTACGCGGACGCACGCAATACGCATGCGCCGCATCACTAAACCAGAGCGCCGCGCAGTATCAATTATTCCCTCCTCCCAAATCCTAATTCTCTCTCAATCCTAATTCTTTCTTCTCCTCTCTTCTCATCCTTATTCTCCTTCATTCTCTTTTACATACTGCATTTGCATACTTTCCTTCATTGCATTTTAATTTTATTCATATTTTTATCTCCTTTTGTATTTCCTATTTTACCATTAGTGTTAAATGTTCTTACTCAAATGTTGCATCTTTTCTTGAATTATTTTAGTACTTCATGACTTGTTTTAAACTGTTGGGTGTTATTAATTATAAGTCAATGCTAATTGTTATAATACCTGTATTCTATTTGCATTGATATGCACTTATATTGTCTTTCATTACCCATACTCTCTCCCCCATTATTGCAATTTTTGTACTATTCATATGCCATT
Source organism: Arachis duranensis (assembly GCF_000817695.3). NCBI lineage: Eukaryota > Viridiplantae > Streptophyta > Magnoliopsida > Fabales > Fabaceae > Arachis > Arachis duranensis. The sequence goes on from NC_029780.3 coordinate 33,280,365, forward strand.
TGCTTCTACTGTTTTCTCACTTGCATGTTGTAGCTACCATGTATTTGAGATCCTTATTATTTGGCATCAACCCACCCATATTCTATTTGTTTTCCTATCTTTGTTTGTGGGTTACTCTTCTTCCTTTCTCTCTTCTTTCAGGATAGCCATCAAGAAAGAAAAAGGAAAAGCTTTTAAATGGGGCGAACAACAAGTCCATCTGCATAATCTATTAAAGAAAGAGTAGCAGTTGTAGCTCACAACCCCCGTCCACTTGCACGTCTTTGCATGCACCGAGGACGGTACAACCTTTAAGTGTAGGGAGCTCGATACTGACTTCTGTGGGTGATCGTGGTAAAACTTGTCTCTCAACAAATTCCCATTCGGCAAGTGTACCGAATTTGTCGTCAAGTAAAAACTCACAATAGAGTGAGGTCGAATCCCACATGGATTGATTGATCAAGCAACTTTAATTAGAAGAATGATCTAGTTGAGCGAATCCATGAATAGAGTTGATAATTGCAGAAATTAAAATGGCAGGAAAGTAAATGACTGAAAGTAAATAGCAGAATTGTAAATGGGAATGGGGGGATTGCTCATAAAAGTAAATTGCAGAAAATAAAGAGAATGGGTAAGATCAGAAATGGGGAGTTCATTGGGCTTAGGAGATGTTGCATTCTCCGGATCAATTTCATTTTCATCTCTTCCTCAATCAATGCACTCATTGATCTCCTTGGCAATCTTAAGTGATTAAATCACAATTTCTTGCAATTCAATCGCTCAAATCTTGATCAATAGCCAATTCCTTGGTCAATTACTCATGAGAAGAGATGAAGTGTGGTCACTGATTATACCACATGCACTTCCCAAATCAAATGC
>NC_029780.3:33282124-33285465 GCF_000817695.3 Arachis duranensis
AAGCATTCAGGATAGATAGTTGTCATCCTAACCTTGTGGTTGAACCAACTTAGCTAACCTATGACTACCCCCAAAGATTCATGAATGCACTTCCACATTATGAGCCCTACTCTTCTCTTTTAAAACATAAAACATTCCCTTCTTCAAACAAATAGACAAGCTTACAAGTAAATAAGGGAAAGATGCAGTGACACTCAAACGAGAATCACAGACCATGCTCAACAACAAGGTAGAGTTTAAAAAAAACATGTTTAGGCCTCACTGGTAATCATTAATCAAGATTTCATTTGAGCTTCCAATGTTCGAACTGTTAATATATGGAATTAAGTGACAATACAACCTTCAGGTGACAACTTCTAATCGCCTTCTTTTCGTTCTCCTCCTGCTCTTTGCTTCCTTGAGCGAAGGGGCACCATAAGGTTCCTGTAAAGTTGTTGGAAGTTGCTTGTTCCCAAAGCACTTGAGGAATAATTAGCTTGCATGTGCTTGTGTCTTATGAACTTGATTTGGTGTGTGAACACCAAACTTAGTTCCTTGTTTAGTACACAATCTTGCACATACGCTGATAACTCATATCTTGTTGTTAACAGAACAATGATTAACTAAAGTCTAACTACATCTAAGTGGTTTCCCTCAATTGGTTAGAGCTAGCAATGTGTTTTGGGAGCAGGTGTAATTCTAACTAAATGTCCTTTTGGTGGAACACCAAACTTAGAATTACACTGTCTCTTTTGATTGTTCTGGTGTGAAACACCAAACATAGCTCCTTGCAATAAAGGGGAAACAACTTGTGATTTTTATTGAAACTGCAATACAGGGGAAACAACTTGTGATTTTTATTGAAATAAAGATGAAAATGACTACCTGAGGTTGGGTTGCCTCCCAACAAAGCGCTTTCTTTATCGTCGCTAGCTCGACGAGTCCTCACTCACTTGAGATGGTATTTCATTCTGGGGTTTTCCCCCATGTTTCCCAGATAATGCTTGAGTCTTTGTCCATTCACTGTAAAAGTCCTTTCTGACCCTTCATCCATGACTTCTACGTGCCCGTACGGTGAGACTTTTGTGACAAGAAAGGGCCCGGACCACCTTGATTTGAGTTTTCCTGGGAACAGTCTTAGTTTGGAATTGTATAGGAGCACTCGCTGCCCCCTTTCGAAACTTCTGGGTGCAAGATGTGAGTCATGTCTTCTCTTTGCCTTCTCCTTGTACATCTTGGTATTCTCATAGGCTTGTGACCTGAATTCCTCCATCTCTTGAAGCTGCAAGATTCTCTTTGCACCAGCAGCAATGCTATCAAAATTTAGTATCTTGATAGCCCATAAAGCTTTGTGTTCTAGCTCCAGTGGTAAGTGACAGGCTTTACCGTACACCAGCTGATATGGGGACATTGCAAGTGGTGTTTTGAATGCTGTTCTGTATGCCCAAAGAGCATCATCCAGCTTCTTTGACCAATCCTTTCTTGATGCACCCACAGTCTTTTCCAAAATTTTCTTTAGTTCTCTGTTGGAGATCTCAGTTTGTCCACTTATTTGGGGGTGGTAAGGTGTGGCTACCTTGTGTTTTACCCCATATCGTAGGAGAAGAGCCTCTAATGGTCTGTTACAAAAATGGCTCCCTCCATCACTGATGAGGGCTCTTGGGACTCCAAATCGGCTAAAGATATTCTTCCTGAGGAAGTTCATAACCACCTTGTTATCATTTGTTGGAGTTGCAATTGCCTCCACCCACTTGGAGACATAATCCACAGCTACTAAGATGTACTTGTTTGCATATGAAGTTGGAAATGGCCCCATGAAATATATTCCCCACACATCAAATAGTTCCAGCTCTAGAATGAAATTTTGTGGCATGGCATTTCTTTTGGGCAAATTTCCCGCTCTTTGGCATTCGTTGCAACTTTTCACCAGTTCTTTGGCGTCCTTGAAAAGGGTTGGCCAAAAGAACCCACTTTGAAGAACCTTTGCTGCAATTCTGTCCCCTCCAAAGTGGCCTAACTTGAGCTGTGGCAATTCTATAGCACCTCTCGTCCTTCTTCTTCCGAAACACATCTTCTGAGGACTCCATCTGAACACTTCTTGAAGAGATATGGCTCATTCCAGACAAAGTATTTTGCATCATTCATGAGCTTTCTTTTCTGATGTTTATGTATCTCTGGTGGTAAAGCCCCAGTTGCCTTGAAGTTGGCTATGTCTGCAAACCATGGAGCCTTGTGAACTATCATCAACTGCTCATCAGGGAACAGCTCGTTCACTTGAGTATCATGAGCCCCACCTTCATCCTGAGGGATTCTGGAGAGGTGATCTGCTACCTTGTTTTCCACTCCTTTCTTGTCTCTGATTTCAATATCAAATTCCTGCAACAATAAGATCCATCTTATTAGTCTTGGTTTTGATTCCTGCTTAGCAAACAAATATTTAAGTGCTGTGTGATCTATGAAAACAATCACTTTTGCACCAATGAGGTATAATCTAAACTTGTCAAATGCGAAGACTATTGCTAGCAGTTCCTTTTCGGTTGTGGTATAATTTCTTTGAGCATCATTAAGGACCTTGCTGGCATAGTATATCACATGGACTAAGCTATCTTTCCTCTGTCCTAACACTGCCCCTATTGCATAATCAGATGCATCACACATTAATTCAAAAGGTAAGTTCCAATCAGGTGGGGAGATGATAGGTGCAGAGGATAGCCTCATTTTCAAGTTCTCAAAAGCCAACATGCATGTTTCATCGAAGACAAATGGTGTGTCAGCTACAAGGAGATTGCTTAAGGGCTTTGCTATCTTTGAAAAATCCTTAATAAATCTTCTGTAAAAACCTGCATGTCCTAAAAAGCTCCTAATTGCCTTGACATCACCGGGTGGAGGAAGTTTTTCAATAATTTCCACTTTAGCTCTGTCCACCTCAATACCCTGGTTAGAAACCTTATGACCAAGGACTATTCCTCCTGTCACCATGAAGTGACATTTTTCCCAATTCAAAACCAGATTGGTCTCTTGACATCTCTTCAATACCAGGGCTAGTGATTAGGCAATTAGGAAAAGAATCTCCAAATACTGAAAAATCATCCATAAAAACTTCAATGAATTTCTCTATCATGTCTGAGAAGATAGAAAGCATGCAGCGTTGGAACGTTGCAGGTGCATTACATAGCCCAAATGGCATGCGCCTATAAGCAAACACTCCATATGGGCATGTGAAGGAGGTTTTCTCTTGGTCTCTAGGATCAACCACTTTTTGGTTATATCCTGAATAGCCGTCAAGAAAACAATAAAATGCATGGCCTGCAAGTCATTCCAACATCTGGTCCATGAATGGAAGCGGGAAATGATCTTTTCGT
>NC_029780.3:33285569-33287728 GCF_000817695.3 Arachis duranensis
TCTGAGATAGGGTATATCACCCCTCCCTGCCATAACTTCATAACCTCTTTCTGCACCACCTCTTTCATAATTGGGTTCAGCCTCCTTTGAGATTGAATGGATGGTTTGGCATCTTCTTCTAGCAGTATTTTGTGCATGCATATGGATGAGCTTATTCCTTTCAGGTCAGCAAGAGTCCATCCAATGGCATCCTTGTGTCTCCGCAGTACTTGGAGTAGTTCATCCTCTTGATTCTGGTTAAGGGATGAGCTTATGATTACTGGGTAACTTCCGTTTTTCCCCAAATATGCATATTTGAGAGTAGGTGGCAGTGCTTTGAGCTCAAGCTTTGGTGCCTCTGACTTTTGATTTTCCACCTTGGGCGCTTCTTGTGTATGAATTTCTGTTGCTGTAACCTCTTCACTTGATTCATATTCCTCCCCTACTACCCTCTCTGGCTCTTCAGGTTCTTCTTCCTCAAAGTCCTCATGTACTTCTTCCTCAAGCGCATCTAACCTCATGCATTCCCCGAATTGCTCTGGTGGGTAACTCATGGCCTTGAATACGTTAAAGGTCATCTCTTTATTGTGTAATCTCAAGGTGAGGTCACCTTTTTGGACGTCAATGACAGCTCCTGCAGTGGCCAAGAAGGGCCTCCCCAGGATAATGGAAGCCTTGGGTTCCTCTTGCATATCTAGGACCACAAAATCTGCTGGGAATATGAATTCTCCCACCTTTACCAACAAATCCTCTACTATGCCGTGAGGGAACTTGAATGATCGGTCTGCCAATTGTAGGGCCATCTTTATTGGTTTAGCCTCTTCGATCTTCATCTTCCTCATCATAGCTACTGACATCAAATTGATGCTGGCTCCTAGGTCACAAAGAGCCTTCTCCACCGTGATCTCACCTATGACACAAGGGATCTGAAAACTCCCTAGATCCTTCAATTTCTGGGGCAATTTGTGCCGAATGATAGCACTGCATTCTTCGGTCAGTATCACAGTTTCATTGTTCTTCCAGCTTCTCTTCTTAGTCATGAGCTCCTTTAAGAACTTGGCATAGAGAGGCATTTGTTCTATTGCTTCAGCAAAGGGTATGTTGATTTGTAGCTTTTTGAAGATTTCTAAAAATCTCAAAAACAGGTTGTCGTCCCCCTTTTTCTTCAATTGCTGAGGGTATGGAACTCTCGGGACATCCGGCTTCAGCTTCCCTTCTTCTTTTTGACTTTTAGAAATTGGGCTCTGATCTCCATCTTGCCTTTCTCCTTCGTCAATTGACTCTTCTTCTAGTTCCTTCTGGTCAAATCCCTTCAGTTCTTTCCCACTCCTAAGAGTGATAGCTTGACACTCCTCCTTTTTACTTCTGTTGTTGCCAGAAGTCCGATTGAATAGGTAACCAACTTGTGTTTCAAGCTTCTCAATGGCAGCATCTTGCTTCTGCATATTTGACTGCACTTCCTCTCAGAATGTTTTACTGTCTTGGATGTCTCTGCATATGCTCTCAAGCAGGGTTTCAATTTTAGAGATTTGGTCATTAAATAAGGAATGGGCTGTATTGTTGTTAGGGTTGTGACGTCTCTGATCTTGGCCTTGGTCTTGTTGATTAACCCACCCAAAGTTTGGGTGATTCCTCCATCCAGGGTTGTAGGTCTTGGAGTATGGATCATGGTTGTGTCTATGTGAATTCCCAATGTAGTTGGCTTGCTCCTGAGTGCCTTCTTCCTCTTCACTTGCTTCCTCTTGAGTTGAAGTGGTGATCGCTGCTACTTGACTTCTCTCCATCTTCTTGGTGAGGTCAGCTAGCTGCTTAGTGATGAGCTTATTTTGAGCCAGCAGAGCATCTACATTGTTCAGCTCCATTACCCCTCTAGTGTTCCCTCTTTCGGAAGCATAGAAGTAGTCATTCTCAGCTACAGTTTCAATGACATCTATGGCTTCCTCAATGGTCTTCTTCTTGTTCAAAGACCCTCCGGATGAATGGTCTATGGCCTTCTTTGATTCATATGACAGTCCTTCATAGAAGATGTGCAGCTGCACCCATTCATTGAACATATCAGATGGACATCTCTTTGTTAGGTCTTTAAACCTCTCCCATGCTTCATATAGAGTCTCACCATCTTGTTGCCTGAAAGTTTGGACCTCAGCTCTCAGCCGATTGACTCGTTGAGGAGGGTAAAA
>NC_029780.3:33287791-33289026 GCF_000817695.3 Arachis duranensis
GGGGGTAAAATCTTGCTAAGAATTTGTTCATGACATCATCCCAAGTTGTCAAGCTCTCCTTTGGAAAAGACTCTAACCACTTGGTTGCCTTGTCTCTGAGAGAGAATGGGAACAACAACAGTCTATAGGCGTCAGGTTGAACGCCATTGGACTTCACTGTGTCACATATTCTCAGGAATGTGTTTAAGTGTTGGTTGGGGTCTTCATGAACACCTCCTCCGAACGAGAAATTGTTCTTAACAAGGGTGATGACCTGTGGCTTTAGTTCAAAGTTGTTGGCATGGATGGTTGGTTTTTGGATGCTACTTCCGCAGTTCCCTGGGTTTGGGTTAATGTAAGAGCCCAAGACTCTTCTATCTTCCCCACCAGGATTTGCTCTACCTCCTCCACCATGGTTGTGCACCTCTTCCTCACGATGGTCTTCCATGGTTGTCTCAAAGTATTCTTCATAGTGTTCCTCTGCTTCTTCAGCACCCACTACACGTTTTTTTTGCCTCCCTTCTTAATCTTAAGAAGGTTCTCTCAGGTTCAGAATCAAAGGAAGTTGAAGCTCCGCTTCTTCTCCCTGTTATACAACCAATAGAGTACAAGCAAGAAAAGCAATGCAGAAAGTATCTTGTTAGAATTACTTGTTAGTGTCAGTGATGCAATATATCAAACAGTTAGTGGGTTAGTGAACTGAATTGTAAATAGCAAAGAAAAACTAAGAAACAGGGGAGGGGAAGAATTTAACTAAGACGGAAAGCAAATTAACCAAACAGAAAATTAAATCAAACAAAATACAAATGCTCAATCTAGTGATCCTCTAATGTAATCATTGTCGATGCACATTCAATCCCCGGCAACGGCGCCATAAACTTGATCGGGGTAAAACTTGTCTCTCAACAAATTCCCATTCAGCAAGTGTACCGAATTTGTCGTCAAGTAAAAACTCACAATAGAGTGAGGTCGAATCCCACAGGGATTGGTTGATCAAGCAACTTTAATTAGAGGAATGATCTAGTTGAGCGAATCCATGAATAGAGTTGATAATTGTAGAAATTAAAATGGCAGGAAAGTAAATGACTGAAAGTAAATAGCAGAGTTGTAAATGGGAATGGGGGGATTGCTCATAAAAGTAAATTGCAGAAAATAAAGAGAATGGGTAAGATCAGAAATGGGGAGTTCATTGGGCTTAGGAGATATTGCATTCTCCAGATCAAATTCATTTTCATCTCTTCCTCAATCAATGCACT
>NC_029780.3:33289313-33298229 GCF_000817695.3 Arachis duranensis
GAAATCAAAATCAAAGATGGAGAATACATGATAAAGCTAGAATTGCAAAGAAAGTAAATACAAAGAGTAGTTCTCTTTCCTAGCTCCTCCCTATTTCAAAACTACTCCTATATATACTACTCTTCTCAGCTTCTAGTTAGCTCTTCAAGTCTTGGGCCTCTGGATCTTTGAGCTTGAAGCAGTTCCTTTCTTCAATTGGGCTTGGCTTACTTTCAGAGAGAAAGTGTGAAGTGGACAGAGACTTTAGCTCAAGACGTTAGGGGTGTTTAACATTTAGTGAAAATACAAGTTCGAGAACGTTAGTGACACTTAACATTGTCACTAACGTTGCCATGCACCCCTTTGCCTCACGTTAGAGCCCATGTTAACTGGGTTAACATGGCTTTTAACATTGCCTTGTTAGCCTTCGAGAATGTTAGTGACTCTCAACATTGTCACTAACGTTCAAGTGTGCCCCTTCTTGCTTCACGTTAAAGCTCACGTTAACTAAGTTAACGTGGCTTCTAATATGGCTTTTGCCAACCTTCGAGAATGTTAGTGACACTCAACATTGTCACTAACGTTCAAGTGTGCCCCTAGGTCTCACGTTATAAAGCTCACGTTAACTAGGTTAACGTGGCGTCTAACGTGGCTTTTGCCAACCTTCGAGAACGTTAGTGACACTCAACATTGTCACTAACGTTGGAATGGCTAAGAATGGCCACGTTAGAAGCCACGTTAACCCTGTTAACGTGGACTCTAACGTGTGATATAGGGGCACACTTGAACGTTAGTGACAATGTTGAGTGTCACTAACGTTGTCGACAACTCTCCATCTCTTACGTTAGCTCCCACGTTAACCAGGTTAACGTGGGAGTTAACGTGGCTTTTTGCACCTTAGGCCAACGTTAGTGACAATGTTGAGTGTCACTAACGTTGACTTCTCTTCCCCATTTAACGTTAGAGGCCACGTTAACTAGGTTAACTCGATGCTCAATTCTTTGTTCCTGGCTTTCATGAGTTATCTTCTTCTTGCAAGTCTATTTGAACTTCATTTTTATGATTTGAATTAGTGAAATCCAGTTCATGTTTGTTCTTGAAGGATTCGTTTACTTTTAACCAAGTACGTAGAAACATTTTACATATAGTTGCATTCATATAGATAGGGTGCATTTCATACTTTCTACCATTCCTCTTCACTCTTATAGTTTCTCTTGAGCTTAACATGAGGACATGATAATGTTTAAGTGTGGGAGATTTGATGCACCACTATTTCGTGGTACATCTTGTGCTTAATTGAGTGAATTTTATCTACTATTCATAGAAATCGCATGTTTTACACTTTCCTTCCTGATTTTGTGCTATGATTGAAAATATGTTTCTTTGGTCTTAATTTAGCTAATTTTATTCCTTTCTTATTACCATTCGATGCCGTGATATGTGCGTTCAGTGTTTTCAGAGATTACAGGGTAGGAATGGCGTAGAGAATAGAAAGGAAACATGCAAAAGTGGAAGGAATACAAGAAACTGAAGGAATTGCAAAGCTGTAACTAAATCAGATATAACTTGAGCTACATAGATCCAAATTAGGCAATTTCAGTTGCGTTGGAAAGATAACATTCGAGGCTTCGAAATGATATATAATTTGCCATAGTTGCCTTTCTGTTAAGCGACGCGCACATACAAAGCACGCGTACGCGTGGATAGTGCGCAGCCAAGCGACGGGTACGCGTGCATGACGCGTACGCGCGCATGAGCCACGTGTTGTACGTATCAGAAATTGCTGGGGGCAATTTCATTCTGGACTATTTTGGCCCAATTTTTAGCCCAAAAATAGAGATTAGAGGCTGCAAAGTGGAGGAATCAATCATACACTTTTCATTCATATAATTTTAGGTTTTAGATGTAGTTTCTAGAGAGGGAGGCTCTCCCTTCTCTCTAGGTTTTTGGTTTTAGGTTTATTTCTTTTTAAATTCAGATTTCTATGTTGCTTTAATTTAGTTTCTCTTATACTTTCATTTGTTCTAGAATTCTAGTTTATTTATTTCTCTTGTTGATTTGTCTATTTCTCCAATTTGGTTTATGAATTCTCATGTTAGATTTGATTTCCTATTTAATGCAATTTGAGGTATTTTACATTTATGATTGCTTTCTTCAATTTACGTTATTGATGCTTTCAATTGGTTGTTTAGATTTTGTTATCCTTTATTAATTCTCTGTCTTTTTATTTTATGCCTTCCAAGTGTTTGATAAAATGCTTGGAAGGATGTTAGAGTAGGATTTTATGTTCTTAACTTAGGATGGTAACTTAGGAACTCTTGAATTACTAATGTCCAAGTAATTGATGATTGGTAGCCATTAACTCTAGTCCTTACTAATTGAATTGATGGAGAGCTAGGACTTATGAACTTGGATTGATATAGCTCATTTGACTTTCCTTTACTACTAGTTAGAGGATGATTTAATGGGATTGATCATTGCCAATTCTCATGTTGTGGTTAGTGATAAGGACAGAGATCCTTGACCACCAAACCTTGCCAAGACCTCTTTATCATTTTATTTTCATTACCATTTACTTTCTCTTTTTCTCTTATTCCCAAAACCCCAAAAATATACCTTTGCATAACCAATTATAAGAATACATCCCTGCCATTCCTTGAGAGATGACCCGAGGTTTGAATACTTCGGTTATTATTTTTAGGGGTTTGTTACTTGTGACAAACAATTTTTTGTATGAAAGGATTTTAGTTGGTTTGGAAACTATACTTGCAACGAGAATATATTTGTGAATTCTAAAAGTTGTTTAAATACTAAACTAGTAACTTAGGTTTACAGAAAATGAGTAAACTAGGATGGATAGTGTAGAAATCCACTTTTGGGGCCCACTTGGTGTGTGCTGGGGCTGAGACTTAAGCTTCTCACGTGTCTGGGCTGTTTCTGGAGTTGAACGCCAGGTTGTAACCTGTTTCTGGCATTGAACTCCAACTTGCAACCTGTTTCTGGCGCTGAATGCCAAACTACAACATGGAACTGGCGTTGAACGCCAGTTTACATCGTCTATCTTCGCTCAAAGTATGAACTATTATATATTGCTAGAAATCCCTGGATGTCTACTTTCCCACCCAATTGAGAGCGCGCCAATTAGAATTCTGTAGCTCCAAACAATCCATTTCGAGTGCAGGGAGGTCAGAATCCAACAGCATCAGCAGTCCTTTTTCAGCCTAAATCAGATTTTTGCTCAGCTTCCTCAATTTCAGCCAGAAAATATCTGAAATTACAGAAAAACATACAAACTCATAGTAAAGTCAAGAAATATGAATTTTGCCTAAAAACAAATAAAATTATACTAAAAACTAACTGAAACATACTAAAATATACATGAAATCACCCCCAAAAAGCGTATAAAATATCCGCTCATCACAACACCAAACTTAAACTGTTGCTTGTCCTCAAGCAACTATATAAATAAAATAGGAAAAAAAGAAATTAAGAAGAAATGATATACCAAAGTTTCAAGTGAAGCTCAGATTCTAATCAGATGAGTGGGACTAGTAGCTTTTTGCTTCTGAATAGTTTTGGCATCTCACTTTATCCTTTGAAATCCAGAATGATTGGCATCCATAGGAACTTAGAATTTAGATAGTATTATTGATTCTCCTAGTTTAGTATGTTGATTCTTGAACACAGTTACTTTATGAGTCTTGGCTGTGGCCCTAAGCACTTTGTTTTTCAGTATTACCGCCGGATACATAACTGCCACAGACACATAACTGGGTGAACCTTTTCAGATTAGAGGTGTCCAGAGTTCTTAAGCACACTCCTTTGCTTTGGATCACGACTTTAACCACTCAGTCTCAAGCTTTTCACTTGGACCTGTATGCCACAAGCACATGGTTAGGGACAGCTTAATTTAGCCGCTTAGGCCTGGATTTATTTCCTTGGGCCTTCCTATCCATTGATGCTCAAAGCCTTGGATCCTTTTCACCCTTGCCTTTTGGTTTTAAGGGTTGTAGGCTTTTTCTTTTTCTTTATCCAATGATTCCTCTCTTTTTTTTTCACTGCTTTTTCTTGCTTCAAGAATAAATTTTATGATTTTTCAGATTATCAATAATATTTCTCTTGTTCATCATTCTTTCAAGAGCCAATACTTTTAACATTCATGAATTTCAATGTCAAAAATATGCACTGTTGAGGAATTCATTCAGAAAACAAAAAGTATTGCCACTACATATAAATAATTAGAATTTTCCTTATTAAGAACTCGAAATTAAATTGCCTCTTTATTCTAAAAATCTACTATTCATGTTTAATGATGATGAGAAAAATAAATTATAGCTTAATTGGAAATAAAATCAAAATAGATAACTAATTACTACTACTCCTATATAACTTCTAAGGTAAATCTATAAGATAACTATCACAGAGTAAAGCTAAGATTAGGACTCAACAACCTTTATTTTGGGAAGTGGATGTTTCTCTAGTCTGTGAGGTGCTTGATCCTTCAAGAGATAATTTCTGATGCTTCAGTTCCTTCAAATCACGCCTTTGCTCTTCTTGTTCTCCAAGCAGTTTGCAAAGCATGCTATTTTGATTATTCTGTTCTTCCTTTATTTGGTCCGTAGCTTCTTGCAACTTGGTAACCGATGCTTCAAGATATTCCCAGTATTCAAATTGAGGAAATTCTGGGAGGAATTCCTGTGCTCTCCTCTTGATGGGGTCATCCTGCACTTGTTGTTTTTCCATTGATGTTTTGGTGATTGGTCGCTCAACTAAGATATACTCAGTTATTCTCATCTTTACTCTAGCATCTTTACATAGCATATATATTAAGCTAGGATAAGCCAATTTGGCATCTTTGGAGTTCTTATTTGCAATTATGTAAAGTTCACACGAAATCAACTGATGAACTTCCACTTCTCTTCCTAACATAATGTAGTGGATCATCACTGCTCTTTTAACGGTAACCTCAGAGCGGTTGCTAGTGGGCAGTATAGAATGCCCAATGAAGTCCAGCCAGCCTCTGGCGACTGGTTTGAGATCTTCTCTCTTGAGTTGATTTGGGACGCCCTTGGTGCTAGTGGTCCACCTGGCTCTAGGGAGGCATATGTCCTCTAGAATCTTGTCCAGGCCTTTATTTGTTCACATCATTCTCCTATTAAAGGAGTCTGGGTCATCTTTCAGCCGAGGTAGCTTAAAGATCTCCCTAATTTTATCAGGGTGGATGTGAACAATCTTTCCTCTGACCAAGGTCTGATAGTTAGAGAGCAGTTCCAGATATTCTCTGCCTGTCTATTTGCCACAGATTAGTGTAGAATTCCTGAACCATGTTTCTTCCCACCTTTGTCTCAGGATTAGCTAGGATTTTCCAGCTCCTGTTTCGAATTTGCTCTGGATCTCTGGATATTCATCTTCTTTCAGATCGAATTTGACTTCCAGGATCACTGACCTTAGACCCATTATTTTGTAGTAATGGTCTGAATGTTCTTTGGTTAAGAACTTTCCTTGATTCCAAAGTTGTTTTGGAATACTCTCTTTCTTGCCTCTTGGAGTGGGTTGTTTTCCTTTAGGAGCCATGATCTTAGTGGGTATGGTTTAGTGATCACGGATAAACACACCAAACTTAGAGGTTTGCTTGTCCTCAAGCAAAAGAAAAGAAAGGAGAGGGATAGAAGGAGAGCTTGTTTTCGAATTGTTGAGGAAAGGAGAGAGGCCGAATGTGGATTTAAAGGGAGGGGGTGGGTTTTAAAAAATTTTGAAGAAAGATAAGATAGAAGATATGATTTATAAAAGATAAATATGATAGAAAAAAGATATAATTGAAAATTGAAAAGATATAGAAGATATTTGAAAAAGATAAATCTGAATTTTAGAAAAAAGATTTTGGATTAATTTGAAAAAATAATTGAGTTTTGAAAAAAAATTTGAAAAGAAGTTGGATGGGATTTGAAAAAGGATTTGTGTTTATGAATTAAGATACATTTGATATTTTTGAAAAAGGGATTTTAGAAATTAGGATTAATATTTTTGGAATTGAAGAATGAGAGTTTGTAACATGTTTAAGCAAGAAATCATGAATTGAAATATGAAAATTGAAAAAATTATGAAGTAAAAACGAATTTACCTCCTCCCCATAATCCAGGCGTTAAACGCCCAAACGCTGCATGTTTTAGGCGTTTAACACCCATTTGCAGCTTCTCCTAGGCGTTCAACGCCCAGCTGTTGCTTCTAGCTGGCGTTGAACGCCAGGAACTCCTTTGTCACTGGGCGTTTTTCTGAACGCCGAAGACGTTGTAAATCTGGCGTTAAACGCCCAGAAGGTGCTTCTTTCTGGCGTTTAACGCCCATATGGCTATCCTTACTGGCGTTGAACGCCCAGTAGATGCTTCTTTTGGGCGTTCAATGCCCAAGACATCTCTTACTGGCTTTTTCGTACCAGTGAGCTTCCTTTTTGCTGTTTTATCATACGAATCCTTCTGTAACTCTGTGAATTCAAGCAATTGCTATTTTACCTTGAAGGTAATTGACATAAACCTGTAAAAATCAATTAATTAACAAATAAGCTTTGTAAATGGCTGGGTTGCCTCCCAGCAAGCGCTTCTTTATTGTCTTTAGCTGGACTATTACTGAGCTTTAATCAAGTCTCAGTTTTGAGCATTCTTGCTCAAAATTGCTTTCAAGATGTTTGACTCTCTGTCCATTAACAATGAACTTTTTGTTAGAATCATTATCCTGAAGCTCCACATATCCATATGGTGATACACTTGTAATCACATATGGACCTCTCCACCGGGATTTCAATTTCCCAGAGAATAATCTGAGCCTAGAATTAAATACCAGAACTTTTTGCCCTGCCTCAAAGACTATGGTTGATAGTTTCTTATCATGCCATCTTTTTTCTTTTTCTTTGTAAATTTTTGTATTTTCGAAAGCATTGGGTCTGAATTCCTCTAGCTCATTTAACTGGAGCAATCGTTTTTCTCCAGCTAACTTGGCATCAAGGTTTAGGAATCTGGTTGGTATGCCCACAGAGCATCATCCAGGCTTCTTGCCCAATCCCTTCTATGGTTAATTACAGTCCGTTCCAGGATTCTTTTAAGTTCTCTATTAGAGACTTCAGCTTGCCCATTTGTCTGTGGATGATATGAAGTAGCTACCCTGTGGCTAACTCCATATCGAACCAACGCAGAGTAAAGCTATTTATTGCAGAAATGAGTGCCCCCATCACTGATTAGTACTCTAGGGATACCAAATCTGCTGAAGATGTGTTTCTAGAGAAATTTCAGCACTGTCTTAGTATCGTTAGTGGGTGTTGCAATAGCTTCCACCCATTTGGATACATAATCCACTGCCACCAGAATATAAGTGTTTGAGTATGATGGTGGGAAAGGTCCCATGAAGTCAATACCCCATACATCAAACAACTCAATCTCCAAGATTTCTTATTGAGGCATGGGATAACTATGAGGTAGATTGCCAGATCTTTGGCAACTGTCACAATTAAGTTCAAACACTCGGGAGTCTTTATAGAGAGTAGGCCAGTAGAAGCCACATTGGAGGACTCTTGTAGCTGTTCGCTCACTTCCAAAATGTCCTCCATACTGTGATCCATGGCAGTGCCAGAGGATCTTCTGTGCTTCTTCTTTAGGCACACATCTACAGATTACTCTGTCTGCACATCTCTTAAAGAGATATGGTTCATCCCAAAGATAGTACTTTGGGTATGAATCTCACTGCCTTGTAGTTTGCAATGTCTGCAAACCATGGCACTTCCTGGATGGCAAAGAGGTGCTCATCCGGAAAGTTTTCAGAGATCTCAGTAAGAGAGATGGACGCCCCTTCTACTAGTTCTATTCGGGACAGATGATCTGCTACTTGGTTCTCTGTCCCTTTTCTGTCTCTTATTTCTATATCAAACTCCTGCAGAAGTAACACCCATCTGATAAGTCTGGGTTTTGAATCCTGCTTTGTGAGTAGATATTTAAGAGCAGCATGGTCAGTGTACACAATCACTTTTGATCCTACTAAATAAGATCTGAACTTGTCAATGGCGTAAACCACTGCAAGTAACTCTTTTTCTATGGTTGTGTAGTTCTTCTGTGCGTCATTTAAAACACGACTGGCATAGTAAATAACATGCAGAAGCTTGTCATGCCTTTGTCCCAACACTGCACCAATGGCATGGTCACTGGCATAACACATCAGTTCAAATGGTAATGTCCAGTCTGGTGCAGAGATGACTGGTGCTGTGACCAGCTTAGTTTTTAGAGTCTCAAACGCTTGCAGACACACCTTATCAAAGATAAATGGCGTGTCAGCAGCTAGCAGATTACTCAGAGGTTTGGTGATTTTTGAAAAATCTTTTATAAACCTCCTATAGAATCCTGCATGCCCCAGAAAGCTTCTGATTGCCTTAACATTAGCTAGTGGTGGTAATTTTTCAATTACCTCTACCTTAGCTTGATCCACCTCTATTCCCTTCGAAATTTTATGCCCAAGGACAATTCTTTCAGTCACCATAAAGTGACATTTCTCCCAGTTTAAAACCAGGTTGGTCTCTTGGCACCTCTTTAGAACAAGTTCTAGATGGTCAAGACAGGAGCTGAATGAGTCTCCAAATACTGAAAAGTCATCTATGAAGACTTCCAGAAATTTTTCACCATATCAGAGAAAATGGAGAGCATGCACCTCTGAAAGGTTGCAGGTGCATTGCACAGACCAAATGTCATCCTTCTGTATGCAAATACTCCAGATGGACATGTGAACACTGTTTTCTCTTGATCCTGGGGATCTACTACAATTTGATTATACCCTGAATATCCATCCCGGAAGCAGTAGTATTCATGACCTGCTAATCTTTCTAGCATCTGGTCTATGAATGGTAAAGGAAAATGATCCTTTCTGGTAGTTGTATTGAGCCTTCTGTAATCAATACACATA
>NC_029780.3:33298352-33300653 GCF_000817695.3 Arachis duranensis
GATCTTGTGCATGCATCTGGCTGGACTAATGCCCTTAAGATCACTGATGGACCATCCAAGAGCTGTCTTGTGTGCCCTTAGCACTTGAATTAGTGCTTCCTCTTCCTGTGGCTCTAAGGTAGAGCTTATGATTACAGGAAAGGTATCACCTTCTCCCAGAAATGCATATTTCAGGGATGGTGGTAATGGTTTGAGCTTGGGTTTGGGAGGTTTCTCTTCTCCTGAGGGATTTTCAGAGGTTCTATTATTCTCTCTGGTTCCTCCAGATCAGGCTGAACATCTTTAAAGATATCTTCTAGCTCTGATTCGAGACTCTTAGTCATATTGACCTCTTTTACTAGAGAATCAATAATATCAATGCTCATGCAGTCATTTGGGGTGTCTGGATGCTGCATAGCTTTGACAACATTCAACTTAAACTCATCCTCATTGACTCTCAGGGTTACTTCCCCTTTTTGGACGTCAATAAGGGTTCGGCTAGTTGCTAGGAATGGTCTTCCTAGAATGAGAGTTGCACTCTTGTGCTCCTCCATTTCCAGCACCAGAAAGTCAGTGGGAAAGGCAAATGGCCCAACCTTGACAATCATGTCTTCAATCACGCCTGATGGGTGTTTAATGGAACCATCAGCAAGTTGGAGACATATCCGGGTTGGTTTGACTTCATCAGTCAACCCAAGGTTTTTGATAGTAGATGCAGGTATTAGGTTGATACTTGCCCCAAGATCACATAGAGCTTGCTTGGTACAAGTACCCTCTAATGTGCATGGTATCATAAAGCTTTCGAGATCTTTAAGCTTCTCAGGTAAGCTTTTCAGAATGACTACACTGCATTCTTCAGTGAAGTAAACTTTTTCAGTTTCCCTTCAATCCTTCTTATGACTTAAGATCTCTTTCATGAACTTAGCATAAGAGGGTATTTGCTCAAGTGCTTCTGCAAACGGAATCTTTATTTTAAGAGTCCTGAGATAGTATGCAAAGTGAGCAAATTGCTTATCCTGTTCCGCTTGACGGAGTTTTTGAGGATAAGACATTTTGGCTTTGTATTCATCAACCTTAGTTGCTGTAGGTTTATTGACTATAGCCGTGGGTTGAGAAGCCTTTTTAGAGGAGTTGCTATCAACACTTGTATGTGTCTGATCCCCCACTGGTGTTTGAATACTAGGGGTGGAAGCTGGATTGGTGTTAGACGCCAACTCTTTATCTGTTTCTGGCATCTGAACGCCAAAACTGGGCTTCCTTTGGGCGTTCAATGCCAGTTCCTTACTTGTTTCTGGCGTTGGACGCCAGGACTGAGCATGGGTTGGACGTTCAACGCCAGCTTTTCACCCATTATCTGGCGTTTGAGTGCCAGGATTATTCCTCTTTGGACTCTGACTGTCCTCAGAGGGATTTTGAGTAGCAGTCTGTTCATTTCTTGGCTTCCTGCTGCCTTGAAGTGGGGTATTTAATGTTTTTTCACTTCTTAATTGAACTGCTTGGCATTCTTCTGTTATTTGTTTTGATAACTGTTGTTCTGTTTGCTTCAAATGCACTTCCATATTCATATTAGCCATTCTTGTTTCTTGCAATATTTCCTTAAATTCGGCTAGCTGTTTTGTTAGAAAATCTAATTGCTAATTGAATTCAGTAGCTTGTTCTGTAGGACTGAGTTCAGCAGTTACTATTTTAGCCTCTTCATTGATGGAAGGTTCACTGCTCAGGTACAAATGCTGATTTCTGGCAACTGTATCAATAAGCTCTTGAGCTTCTTCTATTGTCTTTCTCATGTGTATGGATCCATCAGCTGAATAGTCTAGAGAAATCTGAGCTCTTTCTGTAAGCCCATAGTAGAAGATGTCTAACTGCACCCATTCTGAAAACATTTCAGAGGGGCATTTTCTTAGCATCTCTCTGTACATCTCCCAAGCATCATAAAGGGATTCATTATCTCCTTGTTTAAAGCCTTGGATGCTCAGCCTTAGCTGTGTCATCCATTTTTTAGGAAAATAGTGATTTAGAAATTTTTCTGATAGCTGTTTTCATGTCTTTATGCTGTCCTTAGGTTGGTTATTTAACCACCTCTTAGCTTGGTCTTTTACAGCAAATGGAAACAGTAATAATCTGTAGACATCCTGATCTACTTTCTTATCATGTATTGTGTCAGCAATTTGTAAAAACTGTGCCAAAAACTCTGTAGGTTCTTCGTGTGGAAGACCAGAATACTGGCAACTTTGCTGCACCATGATAATGAGCTGAGGGTTCAACTCAAAGCTACTGACTCTGATGGAGGGTATACAGATACTACTCCCATATGAAGCAGTA
>NC_029780.3:33301047-33315287 GCF_000817695.3 Arachis duranensis
AACACCAAACTTAAAATTTTTAGAAAACCAAAATAAATCTTCGAAAATTAAAGAAAATTAACAAGAAAACACCAAACTTAAAGTTTGGCACAAGATTCAATCAAAGAAAAATTATTTTTGAAAAAGATTTTAAAAAGAAGATACCCAATTACCAAGAACATAAACTAACGCTCTAGCCAATTGAGCTATAAATGTAACGTGTTTTAAAGAGGTATTTTTTTAATAAATAGAAATAAAATTTTTTGAAAACTAATATTTTGAACTTGCACAAGGAAAACACGAAAAATACACAAAATAGGAAAAACCAAAGATCAAACAAGAAAATTTGACAAGAACAATTTGAAGATCAAGGAAAAATAAAGAACATGCAATTCGAAAATTGAAAGACAAAGAATAGCATGCAATTGACACAATAAACTTAAAACATGACACTAAATTCACAGAAAAACTAAAAATTAATAAAGAAAACTAATATTTTTGAAAATTTTTTTAAAAGGGATAATAAAAGATACAATTCTAGTAAAAAAGATAAAATTTTCCTAATCTAAACAACAAGATTCACTGTCAGTTGTTCAAACTCAAACAATCCCCGGCAACGGCGCCAAAAACTTGGTGCACGAAATTTCAATCACACTTTTGCAATCCGCACAACTAACCAGCAAGTGCACTGGGTCGTCCAAGTAATACCTTACGTGAGTAAGGGTCGAATCCCACGGAGATTGTTGGCTTGAAGCAAGCTATGGTTATCTTATTAATCTTAGTCAGGATACCAATAGGATTCTTTAGCCTCGATTGTAAAAGATAAGAAAAAAGGTGTAAAAGGAGTAATTGTTACGCAGTAATGGAGAATATGTTGGAGTTTTGGAGATGCTTTGTCTTCTGAATCCCTGCAACATAATGCTTTCTCACTTTCAAACATGCAAGGCTCCTTCAATTGCAAGCTGTATGTAGGGGCATCACCGTTGTCAATGGCTACTTCCTATCCTCTTAGTGAAAATGGTCCAAATGCTCTGTCACAGCACGGCTAATCATCTGTCGGTTCTCGATCATGTCGGAATAAGATCCATTGATCCTTTTACGTCTGTCACTACGCCCAACACTCGCGAGTTTGAAGCTCGTCACAGTCATCCAATCCCAGAATCCTACTCGGAGTACCACATACAAGGTTTAGGCTTTTCGGATTCTCAAGGATGCTGCCAATAGATTCTAGCTTATACCACGAAGATTCTGATTAAGGAATCTAAGAGATACTCATTCAATCTAATGTAGAACGGAGGTGGTTGTCAGGCACACGTTCATGGATTGAGGAAGGTGATGAGTGTCACGGATCATCACCTTCTTCATAGTGAAGCGCGAATGAACATCTTAGATAGGAACAAGCGTGTTTGAATGGAAAATAGAAATAATTGCATTAATTCATCGAGACGCTGCAGAGCTCCTTGATGATTGGATTTTTGACAGTTTAGAATTTCATAAATGAAGTCTCGTTGTAAAGTATAGTTTCTAAACCAACAATAATCCTTTCATGCAAAAATTTGTTTGTCACTAGTACAAACCCCTAAATTTATAAACCGAAGTATTGAACCTCGGGTCGTTCTCCCTAGGAATTACAATTAAGTGCCTTGTTATTGGTTGTGAGTTATGTTTGGGGTTTTTAAGATTTTTGACAAGAAATACAAATGGCAAGGAAAATACTAACAATTAACAAAGCTCTTGGCAAAATATGAGAACTAGAAGTCCTATCCTAGTTATCCTCCTCAATTGTGATAACAAATTATCCTTTGCTCCCACTTAGTTAACCTCTAACCATAGAGGAAAGTCAAGTGGGTGAATCAATTTGATTCCTCAAGTCCTAATCAACTCCCAAAGGATAGACTAGCTTTAGAGGCATTCAAATTAATTAGCAACTTCTAATTATCAATCATCAAAGGAATTAGATAACTCAAGAGTCACTAATTACTCAACCGAGGCCAAGAGGAACCAAACCTACACTAAAATCCAACCAAGCATTTCATCAAACACTTGGAAGGTACAAAAGAAAAGCATAGTAAATTGATAACAAGAATAGAATCTAACAACAATTATTGAAAAGAATTAACAACAACAATCAAAAGAAATACATTTATTATGAATTACCTTGATTGAATTGAAAGAGAGTAGAAGAAACAAAAGTAGATCGACAACAAAACACAAGAACAACATAAAAGAGATTACAACAAAAGAATGGAAGAAGAATGAATGTAACTACAAGGAATTAAGAAGATAGAAGTAGAAGAAGATGAATTAAAATCTAGATATAAGAACTAAACCTAATCCTAATTCTAGAGAGAAGAGAGAGCTTCTCTCTCTAGAAACTAACTCTAACTACTTCTAAAATTAAACTAAAACTAATGATAAAAAGTATGTGAAGTATGTTCATTTCCCTTCAATCCTTGGCTTAACTAGCATCAGAAATGAGTTGGATTGGGCCCACAAGGCTTGTGAATTCGCTAGCCACGAGTTTGCATGAAGTGAATCACGTGCACCAACGGCGTGTACGTGTACAGTGTGCGTACGCATCCTTATACGTATAGAAACTATGGCAAATCTTATATCATTTCGAAGCCCCGGATGTTAGCTTTCCAAACCAACTAAAACCGCATCATTTGGACCTTTGTAGCTCAAGTTATGGTCGATTAAGTACGAAGAGGTCGGCTTGACAGCTTTTGCGATTCCTTCATTTCTTTATAAGTTCTCCATTTCTACATGCTTTTCCTTCATTCCGTTGATCCAATCTTTGCCTCTTAAATCTGAAATCACTCAAAAAACATATCAAGGCATCTAATGGAATCAAGGTGAATTAAATTTAACTGTTTTAAGACCTAAAAAACATGTTTTCACTCTTAAGCACAATTAAGGGAGAAGTTATAAAACCATGCTATTTCATTGAATAAATGTGGGTAAAAGGTGATAAAATCCCCTAAATTTAAGCCAAGAGAGAAACAAAGGGTATCAACATTTATTCAATGGAGACTAACTAAATGCAATCTACCTATATACAACTATCTAAATGAATGAAATTGCTTGGTCAAAATAAATCAATTCTCAAGAATACATATATAAGCACAAGGGCCAAAGGTATTAACAACCATGCCAAACCACAATTGAGTTGAGCTATTAAATATTTTTACAAACTTGCATGAAAGGAGATGATCATTGGTAGAAACATGTAATTGAGCATCAAACCCTCATCGGATGTATTTGCACTCTATTCGCTCAAGTGTTTAGGATTGATTCACTCAATTCTCCTCTATTTCATGCTTTCTAAGATTTTTTTCTTCTAACAATCAACATACATTTCATGCATGCATACAAGTGTCATGAGGTCTTTTCTTTGGTTGTAATGGGGCTAGGGTCAAGGTAGGATGCATATATGGTTAAGTGAGCTTGGAATTTGAATCTTTGATAAGCTTAGACTTCCCACCTAACCTATATAATGACCTATACAATTAAGTACTAATCTAACTATCCATTCCTCACTTTTTCACATACTCATGCATTTTCTTTTGATTATCACACATATGCATTGATTTTATTTGAACTTTACTTTGGGGCATTTTGTCCCCTTTTATTTCTTTGTTTTTCTATTTTTTTCTTTTCTTTTCCATATTATTTTTCTTTTTCTTTTCTTTTTCTTTTGTTTTTCTCATTTTTTTCTTTCTATATATAAGAGCATCAATGCATAAGGTTTTACATTTGATCAATACATGAGTATGTACCCAATTCCCAATATTTTTCAATAACAATACAAAGCTACCCTTTTATTCACCCAATGTCCCAAGGTTCCCACACTTGAATGATACACACACACTAGCTTAAGCTAATCAAGATCCAAATAAGGACTTTTATTGTTTTCCGCTTTAAGGCTTGTAATGCGCTAAATCAAGAACAAAGTGGGTTAATCGTAGGCTCAAATTTGGCTAACAAAGGAAGATAAAAGGTAAGGCCATTTGGGTAGGTGAGCTAATGAATTAATGGCCTCAATCATATAAATGCATGAATACACAAAATAATGGAAATAGAGAATCAAACAAATCAAAGATCACAATCATAGAAAGAGAATAATTGCACACAAGAAGGAAAAATAAGTGGTTATAAGATGTAACCACACCATTAGGTTCAAATCTCACTTGCTTGTGTTCTTAGCTCAAAAACCATGTTCCACAATATATATATATATATATAATTCAAACAAGTTTTATGAAAATTTTTCACTCAAATCAATTGGTGCCCTATAGATGATTTTCTCGAAAAATTTCATTATTTTGACTTAGCTTATTGTGTATATATATATGCAAAAATAACAAAACCTAAAATAAAATGCAAAAGTGTTGGAATTAAAAATTTGTCACCCAAAATCGCTGATCAGTCGGACGATCTCCCCACACTTAAAAGTTTGCACCGTCCTCGGTGCATTCAAAGATGAACAAGGGGGTACGGCGACTCTCCAGATTGCTGCGTGTTCTTTCTTCTGCTTCCATGTTTGCTTGTGGTGCATTGTTCATGAAAAACAAAAGTATAACACCATAAGATGAGAAAACAAAAGCAAGGAAGCATACATTGATGGAATGAGGTAAATCACTAGGAATGAGTGAGTGAATTAGTGTGACATTAGTGAAAATAGGAATGTGAGTTCTAAATTAGGCACCTTTTAGAACACACATTAGCATAAAAAGCAATGTCACAAAAGAAGCATGCACTTCACTTATTCTAGTGTGCTTGAGATGCTTTAAGTGAAGTTGTAAGGTAAAACAAGCATTGAAGAAGCATGAAAGCGTTCAAGCTAAAAACATATGGATGCATATGATCATAACACAAGGCATTAAGGTAAATGCACAACATCATCCATCAAGAGGTTGCCTAATCACAAAATAAGGCTCAAATTACATGGTGGCCAAATCATGTAATTCAAGAAGAGTTACAAGCTCGAAGGCAATTCTCATCACTTGGTGTTTTTTAAAAGATAAGCATGAAAAGCTCAAAACCAAGTAGCAAAATATAACCTCAATCATAGAATCCAACAAAGATTATCTAAAAACATTCATGCTAAAATAGAATTTAGGCAATAAGTGGCAGCAATGTATAGTAAACAAAATCAATAATCCAACACTTACAATGAAAAAAATAAATGCAAAGTAAACTAACTAACTAATCAACTAACTAACTAACTAATTACTAACTAACTAACTAATTAGTTAACTAAAATAAATGGTTATTAATGGTGTTTGGGAGTGTTGGATGAAGGGTAGGAGTAGGGAAGAAGAAAAAAGGGGGAAAGAAATGGAAAGAGGAGAAGAAAAGAAATATAGTGAAGGAAGGAAATCCGCATGTACGCACGCATGGCGCGCGCGGGGATGGTGGTGCAATGGGTTTGACGCGTATGCGTACAGCGTGCATCCACGTCGATGGCTTATTTCGAGAGTGGCACGTACGCGGCATGTGCGCGAGTTGGTTTGTGCTTCAGGTCCAATTTCCGCACAATGCAGGCCCAACTCTCGGGTCTTTTGGCTGGGGGTGGAACTTCTGCATCCATGCGTACGCGTCATGTGCGCGTGCGCGTGGATGGTCGAAAATGCTGGATTGTGGATACGCACGCATGGTGCGTGTGCGTGCTTTGTTTTTCAAAATTTTTCTATGTTTTTGCATCAATCCAAGCATTCCAAACCTCCAAACATCTACCAAAACACCTTAAAACCTTATTTAACACACTAAACTATCAAATATACTCAACTAACTAAACAAAATATGAAATCAACTAAATTCTACACTATTTACAAAAGAGAAAATAAAAAGAGGTTACCATGGTGGGGTGTCTCCCACCTAGCACTTTTGTTTATTGTCCTTAAGTTGGACTTATGGGGAGCTCCTCTCAAGGTGGCTTGTGCTTGTATTCATCTTGGAACTTCCAAAAATGCTTGGTTCTCCATTGTGCCCCAAGATTTCTTATGGATTGAGCCAAGTGTTGATGGAGTTCTTCACAAGCTTGAGGATCCCATTATCGATCCTCTTCTTGTAATCCGGGATCCCACACTTTATTTTCACACCCGTCTTGCGGTTGGTCATCATTATTAGTCCATCCGGGTGGTAAGCAAGATGAATTCTCAAGGTGGTACCAAACTCTCCTTTTAGACCCATTCAATTGAGCACTAGCCCAACCCTTACATCTAAGCCTTGAAGTATCAACCAAAATGAGCCTTGACTTACAACGCCATCTACTAAACATTTTTCTCTTACGCTTCATCCCACAAATCATCCTAAGTTGACCATCCGTTTCAAGCAAACCATACTTAAGTGGGACAATAAAGCTAATAGAAATGAGTTTTACCCACTCAAGTGAAGGAATATATGACAACCTAGGCAAAGAAGCTTCCAAAGATATTGACAAAGCGCACTCAACTTCCGTTCTTCTTTTTCTAAGGACTTCCACCTTTCCACAAGATTTTTCAAATTCAATCCTTTGTTCATCAATTTCATCTAACTCTTCTCCATCACTTAAATCATAAATGGGAGGTTGAGAGAAATCTACCTCCACATCGCTCTCTTCTTCATCGGGAGAAGGTTCTTTAAGTTCAAAGGATTTACCATCATTAGGATTTGATGCTTGCTCTTCATTGTCATGGGGACTCAATTCTTGTTCTATCCCATCCAATTCTTCATATGGAATATGCCTTGGAGGTTGTGTACATCCCTCCTCAACATCAATTTCAATCTTCTTGGAAGGGTCTTCTTCAACTCTAGGTTCCCATGGAGGTTATGCATCTCCTAAGTCTTCAACCACTTCTTCATCTTGTTCAATAATCATAGGTTCCTCCAATTGTTCTAACACAAAGTAGCATTCCTTCTTTTCCACCGAAGTTCCCAATCCTTCCTTCATGCTATGTCCTTCTTTTGATTCTCCACATGTAGCCATGGGAGTTCCTTGAGTGTTCAAAAATTGGGATGCTAGCCGGTTTACCACCTCATCCAAGGCGGTCATGAATTGTTGCACATCCCTTGTCATCTCCTCTTGTCCTTGAAGAAGAACACCGAGGGTTTCATCCATTAGAGGTTGGGGTGGATGGGAGGATTCATCATATTGGGGGAATGGTTCATAATAGGAAGGTGGTTCATCATAATTAGGGTGTGGTGGTTCAACATTCTTCACTTTTTCCACTTGTTGCACAACATGCTCCATGGTTGCTTGAAATTGAAACAATGCTTCCTTGAGACGAGCCCTTGACTCTTGTTCCGCTTGGATATCATGATAGGGATCATATGGCTCTTGCATCGATGGAAATGAGTATTCTTCCATGTGAGGTTGTGGTGGAAGGTAGAATTCATCTTGTGGTTGAAAATTTTTATTTATTGAGGGTGGTTCTTGGGAGTATTGAGGTTGGAATGGTGGCGGTCCTATGTATGGCTCATATGGCTCATATGGTTGTTGGTAGGATGGATAAGGATTAGGGTCATATGGAGGTGTTTGGTGGTATAGGGCTTGTGAGCATGGTAGTTCAAAGCTATGTTGAGGAGGGGGTTTATAGGCATATGGTGGGGGTTCTTGAAAGTCACAAGGGGATTCACCAAAGCCGTTGGATTGATATGCATCATAGAATGACTCTTCTTCATAGTGCATTGGTGGAGGTTGTTGCCATGAAAATTGATCATATGCATATGGCTCCTCCTACCTTTGATTATTCCATCCTTGATACATCTCTTCATTGCAATCTCTACTTCCTACAACATAGATGTAATCACACTCATAGCCAAAATGAGAATTCATAATGTAAAGAGAAAACAAAAATCAAAAGATAATGGAAAACAAGAGAAATAAAATTCTACAACTAGCAAATAAAGCAAAAAGCAAGATATTCACACTATTCACATATGTACAATAACCAATAACATAACACCATTGCAATTCCCCGGCAACGGTGCCATTTTGATGATTGGATTTTTGATAGTTTAGAATTTCACAAATGAAGTCTCATTGTAAAGTATAGTTTCTAAACCAACAATAATCCTTTCATGCAAAAATTTGTTTGTCACTAGTACAAACCCCTAAATTTATAAACCGAAGTATTGAACCTCGGGTCGTTCTCCCTAGGAATTACAATAAAGTGCCTTGTTATTGGTTGTGAGTTATGTTTGGGGTTTTTAAGATTTTTGACAAGAATTACAAATGGCAAGGAAAATACTAACAACTAACAAAGCTCTTGGCAAAATATGAGAACTAGAAGTCCTATCCTAGTTATCCTCCTCAATTGTGATAACAAATTATCCTTTGCTCCCACTTAGTTAACCTCTAACCATGGAGGAAAGTCAAGTGGGTGAATCAATTTGATTCCTCAAGTCCTAATCAACTCCCAAAGGATAGACTAGCTTTAGAGGCATTCAAATTAATTAGCAACTTCTAATTATCAATCATCAAAGGAATTAGATAACTCAAGAGTCACTAATTACTCAACCGAGGCCAAGAGGAACAAAACCTACACTAAAACCCAACCAAGCATTTCATCAAACACTTGGAAGGTACAAAAGAAAAGCATAGTAAATTGATAACAAGAATAGAATCTAAAAACAATTATTGAAAAGAATTAACAACAACAATCAAAAGAAACACATTTATTATGAATTACCTTGATTGAATTGAAAGAGAGTAGAAGAAACAAAAGTAGATCTACAACAAAACACAAGAACAACATAAAAGACATTACAACAAAAGAATGGAAGAAGAATGAATGTAACTACAAGGAATTGAGAAGATAGAAGTAGAAGAAGATGAATTAAAATCTAGATCTAAAAACTAAACCTAATACTAATTCTAGAGAGAAGTGAGAGCTTCTCTCTCTAGAAACTAACTCTAACTACTTCTAAAACTAAACTAAAACTAATGATCAAAAGTATGTGAAGTATGTTCATTTTCCTTCAATCCTTGGATTAAATAGCATCAGAAATGAGTTGGATTGGGCCCACAAGGCTTGTGAATTCGCTAGCCACGAGTTTGCATGAAGTGAATCACGTGCACCAACGGCGCGTACGTGTACAGTGTGCGTACGTGTCCTTATACGTATAGCAACTATGGCAAATTTTATATCGTTTCGAAGCCCCGGATTTTAGCTTTCCAACTCAACTGGAACCGCATCATTTGGACCTTTGTAGCTCAAGTTATGGTCGATTAAGTATGAAGAGGTCGGCTTAACAACTTTTGCGATTCCTTCATTTCTTCATGAGTTCTCCATTTCTACATGCTTTTCCTTCATTCCCTTGATCCATTCTTTGCCTCCTAAATCTGAAATCACTCAACAAACATATCAAGGCATCTAATGGAATCAAGGTGAATTAAATTTAACTATTTTAAGACCTAAAAAGCATGTTTTCACTCTTAAGCACAATTAAGGGAGAAGTTATAAAACCATGCTATTTCATTGAATAAATGTGGGTAAAAGTTGATAAAATCCCTTAAAATCAATACAAGATAAACCCTACAAATGGGGTTTATCACTCCTCACCCCCAACAATGGAGTTTAGAGACTCATGCCGTCAAAAGGTACAAAGTTTAGATCTAAAAATGTCATGAGATAGAAAATAAATCTCTAAAAGTTGTTTAAATACTAAACTAGTAACTTAGGTTTATAGAAAATGAGTAAACTAGGATGGATAGTGCAGAAATCCACTTCTGGGTCCCACTTGGTGTGAGCTGGGGCTGAGACTTAAGCTTCTCATGTGCCTGGGCTGTTTCTGAGTTGAACGCCAGGTTGTAACCTGTTTCTGGTGTTGAACTCCAACTTGCAACCTGTTTCTGGCGCTGAACGCCAAACTGCAACATGAAACTGGCGTTGAACGCCAGTTTACATCGTCTATCTTCATGCAAAGTATGAACTATTATATATTGCTGGAAAGCCCTGGATGTCTACTTTCCAACCCAATTGAGAGCGCGCCAATTGGACTCCTTTAGCTCCAAACAATCCATTCCGAGTGCAGGGAGGTCAGAATCCAACAGCATCAGCAGTCCTTTTTCTGCCTAAATCAGATTTTTGCTCAGCTCCTTCAATTTCAGCCAGAAAATACCTGAAATTATAGAAAAATACACAAACTCATAGTAAAGTCCAGAAATATGAATTTTACCTAAAAACAAATAAATTTATACTAAAAACTAACTAAAACATACTAAAATCTACATGAAATCACCCCCAAAAAGCGTATAAAATATCCGCTCATCACTAGACCACACAAAAATCTGTTCATCATAGATATTAGGAGCAAATCGTCAAGGCGATTGCTTCACTGGTCGAGCAAATGGTTTTAATGCTAACCGATGTTCCACAAGAGAACGGTCAAGACCAGGCATCTCATGATAATCCCAAGCAAAGCAGTCTTTGAATTCGTGTAAAAGATTAAGTAAATCGATTTAACATGGTTCCACAAGATTCTTACATATGTGAGTGATTCGAACATCATTATCAGATTCCAAATTAACTTCTTTTAAAGGATCTTGTGACTCAAAACCTTTTGTAACTTCATCATCTTTTGCTGAATATTTTTCGAAACCCAAAGGCTCCAAATCATAAATGCAATCAAAAAATAAATTAACAGATTCACTAGATTTGAAACATACTTTATTATCAATCATTTCAACAACTGAAGTGTTTTCGATACAATGTACTTCTGCTATATCGACAATAGTTTGATTGGTAACATTATTAAAATTAGGAAAGCAAAAAGAACCTAAGCTATGACTAAATTCGATCGAAGCAATCGAATCTATACTACAAACTGGAAAAGTTGAAACTACATTCCTAGATAACTCAACTTTATCAGAAGAATCACTTTTATTTTCAACAGAAGAAAAGCTACTTAAATAAGTTCTTAAAATTACCAGGTAATTCGAGACGTCTCGTTCATCAGCCATGTAAGGACGTCTTCAAATCACCTCTTATGCTGAGCAGTCCCAACTAGTTGGAGGAGCGTCAAGTCTTAGATAATGAAGCTTCACATTTAGACCTTCTGAAGTCAAAAAACAACCTTTACAGTTGTAAGAAGTGAGCACCCTGTCGACATTCAAAGGCTTTAACTTAGGACTATGCACCCTGAAATCGACATGCAGTTATTCGACATACAGATTCAAATCAGCCTTAACTACTTCAGACTTCCCTTCGTCTATTCATAAAAGGATACTTTGATGCACAGTGGAAAATACTGCCACAACTCTATGGATCCAATCACGCCCCAACAAAGCGCTATAGCTAGCCTTCGATGACACCACCACAAAGACAGTTTTTCGATCAGAAGACCCAGCTTTCACCCCAAGGGTAACCAATCCTTTTGTGGGGGTAGAAACTTCACTATAATCAGTCATAGCCTCCCCTCCATTGACCAAGACTTTGTTAACTTTAATTCTACTCATCACAGTTGTGACATGCAGAGGACGGAGATGAAAAATCCTCCTCATCATCCACATCATAGTCCTCATTGGGGTTCCTCTCATATTCTTCCAAGTTCTCCATCGGAATTATTGAAATGGTACTCACCATTTCATCATCACCTTCTTTGAAAAACTCCTCGTCCAGACATAGTTATTAAAATCAGACCAGTCAGTTCGACCGAAAAATCAATAAACCGGATCCAATACCGGTCCGGTCCAAACTTAGGACTACTTAAGTCACAGAACCGGCACGAACCGGCCAAAACCGATGTAAACCGGTGAAAAAAGGTCAAATTCGATGAAAACCGGACCGAACCGAACCACTCAAATCGCAACTGAAGGAGAACTTACGGCGCACTAGCATTCTGGAAAAACACCATGCTCCATATGCTCCAGCGCTTTCAAGTGTCAAGGGTTGTGAATTTTGGAAAATTTTCTAAAATGGCCAACACATGGTTCAAACTCCTTCACTCAAGAGTGCAAGGAGAATGGTTGTACCACCAAGCTGGCACACTTTTTACTAACATATATACCAATTATATATATGTATACAAATTTTTTATTTTATTTATATTCAATTTATTTCAATTTTAAAGTCACTCATTTTTAAATCAATTATATTCTATTTAACTATAAATTTTATTAAATATATATAAATTAAAAAGATTAACAAAAAATTTATTAATCACAATTTATTTTTTCTTTTCATGATTATATGATATCTATTAATATTATTTTTTCAATAAATACTTGTAGTATATAATAATAGGTAAAGACTCACATGCAGTTGTCTTCATATGAAGTTAATAGTTGAAAAACGTTAGATGATATTTAGTCAAACTTGTCAAATCATCTAACGGTTCTTAAATATCAACTTCATATGAAAATAACTGTATATGAGTTTTCACCTATAATAACATAATAATAAAATAAATATAAAATAATTAATAAAATGTTAAAAATTAAAAATGATAATTATTTTTATAAAAACAAAATAAAATACTTATAATAAAAAATAATTAAATTTTATATAATTATTTAATTATACCGGGTTAATCGGTTCGAACAGTGACCCACCGGTTGAACCAATGACCCAGTGATCTAGTAACCTGACCGGTTCGATCACCGGTTCGGTTTTGACAACTATGAGTCCAGATCAGCTTCTTTCTCCTTAGTAACTTCTTGAGTAACTACCACTGCTTTACCTTTACAAAGTTTAGCAGGGGATGGAATTTCCTTCGAATATGTCTCCCAATCAACAGGGAATACAACTTTTAAATGCACAAAAGGAGTTGCCCCCTTGACTTTGTCACCTTGAGACACCTTTGGTAACGGGCATCCATTTCTTCCTGTTCCCTTCTGATTTCCTCTGGCTCGGCCACGGAAATAAGGATAAGGACCTCGAGGAGGTCTTCGATGGTCCCACTATGGATTACATCTATACTGGGCATCCCTGTTTTGGAATTCCTAACAATTTTGAATCCACTGCACACCCAAAACTTGAGAACCACCCAAGGGTGCAGCAACATTTCTTTGAGGGCCTCTAGAACTCTACCCTTCTACTCTTTGAACTGGATGGTCCTGTCGAGCTTGCTCCTCTTTATGAGCCAATTTCTTTTTCATTTTCTCTTTTTTCAAAGATTGTTGCAGCTTCAGCATCAAAAACTATATTACATCGAGGACATAGAGATACGTCTCGATCCTTCAATTTTTGTTACATCAGGAATTCTAGCAAACCATCTCCTACAACAGGGTAGATTGATCAAACAGTAGATTCAAAGTCTCCCAAAGCCACATCAAAGTCATATGACAAGCCAACCATGTTTACGCCAAAATATGGTTCAGCAAAACTGGCTCCACTATCGAAGAGATTAGCATCAACCTTCATCTTTTCTTTGCATCGTCGAATTTCAATCGACCATCCATAATCGCCTCTTGTATCAGGTCCTTGAAACGAACACAATTGTTATTCGAATGGCTAGTTGCTTGATGAAACTTGCAGTAAGGTTTTCCTTTTAAATCTTTTACCGAAAGCAAAGTTCTGCCTTCAGGTAAAATTAATTGTTTATCTTTAAGCAACACATCAAATATTTGAACCAATTTTGAAATATCAAAACTATATTTCTTTCCACTCTTATGTTTTGAATCACTCGATTTATTACCTCTCGATATTTTCTTGATTAAGGAAAAAACAAAAGGTGGTCCTTTTTTAAGTTCAGTGATGAGCGGATAATTTATACGCTTTTTGGCATTGTTTTTAGTATGTTTTTAGTATGTTTTAGTTAGTTTTTATTATATTTTTATTAGTTTTATTTAAAATTCAATTTTCTGGGCTTTACTATGAGTTTGTGTGTTTTTCTGTGATTTCAGGTATTTTCTGGCTGAAATTGAGGGACCTGAGCAAAAATCTAATCCAGAGGCTGAAAAGGACTGCAGATGCTGTTGGATTCTGACCTCCCTGCACTCGAAGTGGATTTTATGGAGCTATAGAATCCCAATTGGCGCGATCTCAATTGCGTTGAAAAGTAGACATCCTGGGCTTTCCAGCAATATATAATAGTTTATACTTTTCCCGAGATTTGATGGCCCAAACTGGCGTTCCAAATCAGCTCAAGACTGCCCAGCGTTAAACGCTGGAACTGGCACAAAAATGGGAGCTAAACGCCCAAATGGCACAAAAGCTGGCGTTTAACTCCAAGAAAAGTCTCTACACATAGACGCTTCAATGCTCAGCCCAAACACACACCAAGTGGGCCCGGAAGTGGATTTTTATGTCATTTACTCATTTTTGTAAACCCTA
>NC_029780.3:33316318-33319217 GCF_000817695.3 Arachis duranensis
CTGCTGAAGCTTGGCTAGCCATGTCTAATCTTTTTAGACTAAAGCTTTAGACTAACATTGCATGATTCCTGGAATTCTTATTAAAAATTTTGAATCTCTTTATTTTCTTTTCCACTCAATTTTCGATAAATCCAAAAAAATTATAAGATCTTAAAATCAAAAATATTTTATGTTTCTTGTTTGAGTCTAGTGTCTAATTTTAAGTATGGTGTCAATTGCATGTCTTTATTCCTCTAATTTTCGAAAATTACATGCATTGTGTTC
This sequence comes from Arachis duranensis, assembly GCF_000817695.3. Lineage (NCBI taxonomy): Eukaryota > Viridiplantae > Streptophyta > Magnoliopsida > Fabales > Fabaceae > Arachis > Arachis duranensis. The sequence goes on from NC_029780.3 coordinate 33,316,583, forward strand.
TTCATTGATCTTCAAGTTGTTCCTGATGATTTTCTTGATCTGATCTTTAAATTCTCTTGTCTTGAGTGTTTTGTTGTTTCTCATATGTATTCTCAATTTGTAAGTGTCAATAGTATACAAATTTCTAAGTTTGGTGTCTTGCATGCATTGTTTATTTGATCTTAGTTTCATTTTTATTATTCCTCATCATTAAAAATTCAAAAAAAATTTTTATTTTGTGTCTTTTCAAGTCAATAATACAGAGAATTGAAGATTCAGAACATGCAGTAGAGGAATTGAACGCCCAGTGAAGAAGGAAAACTGGCGTTTAAACGCCAGCTAGGGTACCTGGCTGGGCGTTTAACGCCCAAAAAGGTAGAGTTTTGGGCGTTAAACGCCGGAATGGTAGGATGACACAAGAGGGAAGATTTTGTTTTTAATTCAAATTTTTTTCAAGTTTTCAAAATCAAATCTTTTTCAAATCATATCTTTTCAATCATATATTTTCAAAATCAATTTCTTTCCATTTTTCAAAAATACTTGCTACTAATTAATGATTTGATTCAACATTTCAAGTATGTTGCCTTTTCTATTGAGAAAGGTTTAATATCTGAATCATATCTTTTAAATTTCTTGTTAGCCAAGTCATTAATTTTAAAAATCAAATCTTTTTAAATCGTTTTTCAATCATATCTTTTTAATCACATCTTTTTCAAAATAGTTTTCAATCATATCTTTTTGATTTCTAATTTCAAAATCTTTTTCAAAAATCACTTTATTTCTCTCCCAACTTTAATTTTCGAAAATCATTCTTCAATTTTTCAAAATTCTTTTAAAATCTTTTATTTTATTTTCGAAAGTTCTTCCCCTCTTCTCACATCCTTCTATTTATGGACTAACACTCCTCCTTAATGCACAATTCGAACTCTATCCCTCTTGATAAGTTCGAATTCTTCTACCTTCTCCTTCTATTCTTCTTTTCCTCTAACATCTCAAGGAATCTCTATACTGTGACATAGAGGATTCCATATTTTCTTGTTCTCTTCTCTTTCATATGAGAAGGAGCAAAGACAAAAGCATTCTTGTTGAGGCTGACCCTGAACCTAAAAGGACCTTGAAGCGAAAGCTAAGAGAAGCTAAAGCACTACTCTCTGTAGAGGACCTAACAGAAATCTTCAAACAAGAAGAAGACATGGCAGCCGAAAACAACAACAATGCCAACAATGCAAGGAAGGTGCTGGTCAATGCCTTCTTGGCAAAGTTCTTTCCACCTCAAAAATTGAGTAAGCTTAGAATGGAAGTCTAAACCTTCAGACAGAAGGAAGGTGAATCCCTCTATGAAACTTGAGAAAGATACAAACAATTGAACAAAAAGTGTCCTTCTGACATGCTTTCTGAATGGAGCGTCATAGGTATCTTCTATGATGGTCTGTCTGAACTGTCCAAGATGTCATTGGACAGCTCTGCTGGAGGATCTCTTCATCTGAAGAAGACGCCTGCAGAAGCTCAAGAACTCATTGAAATGGTTGCAAATAACTAATTCATGTACACTTCTGAAAGGAATCCTGTGAACAATGGGACAAATCAGAAGAAAGGAGTTCTTGAGAGTGATACTCTGAATGAAGAATCCTTTGTGTTTTTGGAATTCATTGTATATTCTCTTCCTTTTTATCCTATTTGATTTTCAGTTGCTTGGGGACAAGCAACAATTTAAGTTTGGTGTTGTGATGAGCAGATAATTTATACGCTTTTTGGCATTGTTTTTAGTATGTTTTTAGTATGTTTTAGTTAGTTTTTATTATATTTTTATTAGTTTTTATTTAAAATTTACTTTTCTGGGCTTTACTATGAGTTTGTGTGTTTTTCTATGATTTTAGGTATTTTCTGGCTCAAATTGAGGGACCTGAGCAAAAATCTGATTCAGAGGTTGAAAAGGACTGCAGATGCTGTGGATTCTGACCCTGCACTCGAAGTGGATTTTCTGGAGCTAATGAAGCCCAATTGGCGCGCTCTCAATTGCGTTGGAAATTAGACATCCTGGGCTTTCCAAAAATATATAATAGTCTATACTTTGCCCAAGATTTGATGGCCCAAACCGGCGTTCCAAATCAGCTCAAGACTGCCCGGCGTTAAACGCCGAAACTGGCACAAAAATGGGAGTTAAACGCCCAAACTGGCACAAAAGCTGGCGTTTAACTCCAAGAAAAGTCTCTACACATAGAAGCTTCAATGCTCAGCCCAAACACACACCAAGTGGGCCCGGAAGTGGATTTTTATGTCATTTACTCATTTTTGTAAACCCTAAGCTACTAGTTCTCTATAAATAGGACTTTTTTGCTATTGTATTAAGAATCTTTTGATCAATTTAGATCTTAGGATCATCTTGGGACGTCTAGTTCTTAGATCATGGGGCTGGCCTCACGGCCATGCCTAGACCTTGTTCTTATGTATTTTTAACGGTGGAGTTTCTACACACCATAGATTAAGGTGTGGAGCTCTGCTGTACGTCGAGTATTAATGCAATTACTATTGTTCTTCTATTCAATTCAGCTTATTCTTGTTCTAAGATGTCACTTGTTCCTCAACTTGATGAATGTGATGATCCGTGACACTCATCATCATTCTCACCTATGAACGTGTGCCTGACAACCACCTC
>NC_029780.3:33319265-33319636 GCF_000817695.3 Arachis duranensis
AAAGAATCTTCGTGGTATAAGCTAGAATTGATGGCGGCATTCTTGAGAATCCGGAAGGTCTAAACCTTGTCTGTGGTATTCTGAGTAGGATTCAAGGATTGAATGACTGTGACGAGCTTCAAACTCGCGATTGTGGGGCGTTAGTGACAGACGCAAAAGAATCACTAGATTCTATTCCGACATGATCGAGAACCGACAGATGAATAGTCGTGCTGTGACAGAGCGCATTGAACATTTTCACTGAGAGGACGGGACTGTAGCCATTGACAATGGTGATGCCCAACATACAGATTGCCATGGAAAGGAGTAAGAAGGATTGGATGAAGACAGTAGGAAAGCAGAGAGACGGAAGGGACAAAGCATCTCCATAC
>NC_029780.3:33320825-33323252 GCF_000817695.3 Arachis duranensis
AACATACAGCTTGCCATGGAAAGGAGTAAGAAGAATTGGATGAAGACAGTAGGAAAGCAGAGAGACGAAAAGGACAAAGCATCTCCATACGCTTATCTGAAATTCTCACCAATGAATTACATAAGTATCTCTATCTTTATTTTATGTTTTATTTATCTTTTAATCATTAATCCTCCATAACCATTTGAATCCGCGTGACTGAGATTTACGATGACCATAGCTTGCTTCATACCAACAATCTCCGTGGGATCGACCCTTACTCGCGTAAGGTTTATTACTTGGACGACCCAGTGCACTTGCTGGTTAGTTGTGCGAAGTTGTGATAAAGAGTTGAGATTGCAATTGAGCGTACCATGTTGATGGCGCTATTGATGATCACAATTTCGTGCACCATTCAGCCAAATTAACTTCTGCCTCTAGATCGGATTCTTCACTTGCAGAATTCATCGCTACATAGGATACATTTTCTTTTCGAGAGAAAGAATTACTTTTTCAACTTTCTCTCATCACTCTTATACTTCTTGTTTTCCTTCTTCAGAATCTCAACCTGACTTACTCTTTTGGCTAAATGTGCCAAATCAGGTATGTGAACATTAAGTAACTTCTGACACATATAAATCCTATCCCCATAATTTCTATTTTCACTGCTTTACTTTCAAGAAGAGACACAAAGCATATACTCCTAGAATTTTTGAAACGGATCATATAATCATCAATGGTTTCACCATCCTCATGTTTCAAAGCCACTAAATCAGTAACTGCCACGTTCAATTCTCCCCAATAAAATTAGGCATGAAAAGCATTTTCTAACTGTGCCCATGTTGTTATCGAATTTGGTCTAAGATTCGAAAATCAGGTAAATGCGTTGTTCGTTAAAGAAGAAGGAAAGAACTTCATTTTTAAATTTTCATCATTAGTTGGTATGCAAAATCGTGATCTCACACACTTTCTTCCACAGAGATTGTTGGCTTGAAGCAAGCTATGGTCATCTTGTAAATCTCAGGCAGGCATATTCAAATGGTTATGGGATTTTGATAATTAAAAGATAGATAAAACATAAAATAGGATAGAGATACTTATGTAATTCATTAGTAGGAATTTCAGATAAGCGTATGGAGATGCTTTGTTCCTTTTGAATCCCTGCTTTCCTACTGCTTTCATCCAGTCATGTGCACTCCTTTCCATGGCAAGCTGTATGTTGGAGGATCACCGTTGTCAATGGCTACCGTTCGTCTTCTTAGTGAAAATGGTCTGGCTATGGGTTACGTAGGGCTAATCATCTGTCGGTTCTCACTTGTGTTGGAATAAGATCCAATGATCCTTTTGCGCACTGTCACTGCACCCAGCACTTGTGAGTTTGAAGCTTGTCACGGTCATCTCATCCCAGATCCTACTCAAAATACCACAGACAAGGTTTAGACTTTCTGGATCTCAAGAATACTGCCAATTGATTCTAGCTTATACCACGAAGACTCTGATCTCACGGAATGGAAGGCTCTGTTGTTAGGAGAGGCAACCATGCATCGTGGACCAGGAGGCCAAGAGATATACATTCAAGCTTGTTTTCAGGTAGAACAGAAGTGGTTGTCAGGCACGCGTTCATAAGTAAGAATGGTGATGAGTGTCACTTGATCATCACATTCATCATGTTGAAGTGCGAATGAATATCTTAGAACAAGAATAAGCTTGAATTGAATAGAAAATAGTAGTAATTGCATTAATTCATGAGGAACAGCAGAGCTCCACACATTAATATATGAGCTGTAAAAACTCCACCGTTGAAAATACATAAGTGATGAAGGTCTAGGCATGGCCGAATGGCCAGCCCCCTAAACGTGATCAAGAGATCAACAGTGATACAAAGATAGTCTCAAAAATGATCTAAAGATCTTCCGATATCAAAATACAATAGTAAAATGTCCTATTTATAATGAAATAGTAACCTATAGTTTACGAAAATAAGTAAATGATGCAGAAATCCACTTCCGGGGCCCACTTGGTGTGTGCTTGGGCTGAGCATTGAAACTTTCACGTGCATAGGCTTTTCTTGGAGTTAAACGGCAGCTCTGGTGCCAGTTTGGGCGTTTAACTCCAGCTTTTATGCCAGTTCTGGCGTTTAACGCCAGAAAAGGGTAGAAAGTTGGCGTTAAAACGCCAGTTTGCGTTATCAAAACTCGGGCAAAGTATGGACTATTATATATTGCTAGAAAGCCCAAGATGTCTACTTTCCAACGCAATTGACTGCGCACCAATTGGACTTCTGTAGCTCCAGAAAATTCACTTCGAGTGCAGGGAGGTCAGAATCCAACAGCATCTTCAGTCCTTTCTCAACCTCTGAATCAGATTTTTGCTCAGGTCCCTTAATTTCAGCCAGAAAATACCTGAAATCACAGAAAAACACACAAACTCATAGTAAAGTCCAGAAAT
>NC_029780.3:33323344-33360459 GCF_000817695.3 Arachis duranensis
CGTATAAATTATCCGCTCATCACAACACCAAACTTAAATCGTTGCTCCTCCCCAAGCAACTGAAAACAAAATAGAATAAAAAGAAGAGAATATACAATAAATTCAAAATATCAATGAAGCTTAGCTCCAATTAGATGAGCGGGATTAGTAGCTTTTTGCTTCTGAACAATTTTGGCATCTCACTTTATCCTTTGAAGTTCAGAATGATTGGCACCTCTAGGAATTCAGAATTAAGATAGTGTTATTGATTCTCCTAGTTTAGTATGTTTATTCTTGAACACAACTACTTTAGGAGTCTTGGCCATGACCCTAGGCACTTTGTTTTCCAGTATTACCACCGGATACATAAATGCCACAGACACATAACCGGGTGAACCTTTTCAGATTGTGACTCAGCTTTGCTAAAGTCCCCAGTTAGAGGTGTCCAGAGTTCTTAAGCACACTCTTTTTGCTTTGGATCACGACTTTAACCACTCAGTCTCAAGCTTTTCACTTGGACCTTCATGACACAAGCACATGGTTAGGGACAGCTTGATTTAGAGATCTCTTTTACCCTTGCCTTTTGGTTTAAAGGGCTACTGGCTTTTTTTGCTTGCTTTTTCTTTTTCTTTTTCACCATTTTTTTCGCAAGCTTTGTTATTCACTGCTGTTTCTTTCTTCAAGAATCAATTTTATGATTTTTTAGATTATCAATAACATTTCTCTTTGTTCATCATTCTTTCATGAGCCAACAATTTTAACATTCAATAAACTTCACTACCAAAAATATGCATTGTTCAAGCATTCATTCAAAAAACAAAAAGTATTTTCACCACATCAAAATAATTAGACTAATTTCAAGATAAAAGTTGAAATCCATGTATTTCTTGTTCTTTTGTAATTAGGCACATTTTTCATTTAAGAAAGGTGAAGGGTTCATAGGACATTCATAGCCTTAAGACATAGATACTAGACACTAATGATCATGTAATGAAGACACAAACATAGATAAAACATGAAGCATAAAAATAAAAAAACAGAAAAATAAGAACAAGGAAATTAAAGAATGGGTCCATCTTAGTGATGGCGGCTAGTTCTTCCTCTTGAAGATCCAATGGAACGTTTAAGCTCCTCTATGTCTCTTCCTTGCCTTTGTTGCTCTTCCCTCATGGCTATTTGATCCTCTCTAATTTCATGGAGAATAATGGAGTGCTCTTGGTGCTCCATCCTTAGTTGCTCCATATTGGAACTCAAATCTCCCATAGAGGTGTTGAGTTGCTCTCAATAATTATGTTGAGAAAAATGCATCCCTTGAGGCATCTCAGGGATTTCTTGATGAGGGACTTCCTCATGCTCTTGTTGAGGTCCATAAGTGGGCTCTCTTATTTGCTCCATCCTCTTTTTAGAGATGGGCTTATCTTCTTCAATGAGGATGTCTTCCTCTATAACAATTTCAGCTAAATTGCATAGGTGACAGATGAGATGAGGGAAGGCTAACCTTGCTAAAGTGGAAGGTTTGTCAGCAACCTTGTATAGTTCTAGAGGTATGATCTCATGAACTTCCACTTCCTCTCTAATCATGATACTATGGATCATGATAGCCCGATCCAGAGTTACTTCAGACCGGTTGCTAGTAGGAATGATAGAGTGTTGGATGAACTCCAACCATCCTGTAGCTACAGGCTTAAGGTCAAGCCTTCTTAGTTGAACCGGCTTGCCTTTGGAGTCTCTCTTCCATTGAACTCCTTCTACACATATGTCCATGAGGACTTGGTCCAACCTTTGATCAAAGTTGACATTTCTAGTGTAGGGGCGTGCATCTCCCTGCATCATTGGTAAGTTGAATGCCAACCTTACATTTTCCGTACTGAAATCTAAGTATTTCCCCCGAACCATTGTAAGCCAATTCTTTGGGTTCAGGTTCACACTTTGATCATGGTTTTTGGTGATCCATGCATTAGCATAGAACTCTTGAAGGGTTAAGATTCCGACTTGTTGGATAGGATTGGTAAGAGCTTCCCAACCTCTTCTTCGAATCTCATGTCGGATCTCCGAATACTCATTCCTTTTGAGTATGAAAGGGACCTTAGGGATCACCTTCTTCTTGGCCACAACTTCATAGAAGAGGTCTTGTTGGACCTTTGAGATGAATCTCTCCATCTTTCATGACTCGGAGGTGGAAGCTTTTGCCTTCGCTTTCCTCTTTCTAGAGGTTTCTCCGGCCTTAGGTTCCATAAATGGTTATAGAAATACAAAAAGCAATGCTTTTTCCAAACCAAACTTAAAAGGTTTGCTCATCCTCGAGCAAAGGAAGAAAGAAGGACGGAGAAGAAGAAGAAATGGAGGAGAAGGAGGGTGAAGAAAGGTTCGGCCAAGGAGGGGAAAAGTGTATATGATGTGTGAAAATGAAGGAGTGATGAAGGGTTTATCTAGGAGTAGAAGAGAGAGGTGTCCGTGTGTGAGGGTTGGGTTGGAAGGGAAAGTTTTTGAATTTTGAATGGTGGGGTAGGTGGGTTTTTGGGGAAGAGTGGGTGGATGTGAGTGGTGAAGAAGTGATAAGGAAGAGAGATGGAGGTGATTGGTGAAGGGTTTTGGGGGAGGGTGTTATTGGAATGTGTGAAGAAGAGAGGGATTGAGTTGAGGTAGGTGGGGATCCTGTGGGATCCACAGATCTGGAGGTGTCAAGGATTTCTCATCCCTGCACCATTCTGGCGTGTAAACACTCCTTTGAGTGCTAATCCTAGCGGCTGCCCATTTCTGGCGTTTAACGCCAGCTTTTCTTCCCTTTCTGGCGTTTAACGCCAGCTTAGTGCCCTTTTCTGGTGTTAAATGCCAGTCTGGTGCCCTTTTCTGGTGTTAAACGCTCAGAATGGTGCCAGACTGGGCGTTTAACGCCCATTCTGCTACCCTTACTGGCGTTTAAACGCCAATAAGCTCATCTTCCAGGGTGTGCTACTTTTAATGCTATTTTTGATTTTTGCTTTTGTTTTTGTGACTCCACATGATCATCATCCTAAAGAAAAAATAAAATAATAATGGAAAATAGAAATTCAACATAGATAAGTAAAAATTGGATTTCCTCCTAACAAGCGCTTTTTTAATGTCAATAGCTTGACAGTGAGCTCTCATGGAGCCTCACAGATACTCAGAGTATGATGATGGCCTCTCAACACCAAACTTAGAGTTTGAATGTGAGGGCTCTGTTTGACTCTATATTGAGAGAAGCTTTTCATGCTTCTTCTCCATGTGTACAGAAGGAGATCCTTGAGCCTTAAACACAAGGTAGTCCTCATTCACTTGAAGGACCAACTCTCCTTTGTCAACATCAATCACAGCTTTTGCTGTGGCTAGGAAGGGTCTGCCAAGGATGATGGATTCATCCTTATTCTTTCTAGTGTCCAGGATTATGAAGTCAGTAGGGATGTAAAGGCCCTCAACCTTCACTAAAACATCCTCTACATGTCCATAAGCCTGTTTCATGGATTTGTCTGCCTTTTCTAGTGAGATTCTTGCAGCTTGTACATCAAAGATTCCCAGTTTCTCCATTATAGAGAGTGGCATGAGGTTTATGCCTGACCCCAAGTCACAAGAGCCTTCTCAAAGGTCATGGTGCCTATGGTAAAGGGTATTAAGAATTTTCCGGGATACGGTTTCTTCTGAGGTCATGTCTACCTAATCAAGTCATTCAGTTCATTGGTGAGCAAGGGGGGTTCATCCTCCCAAGTCTCATTATCAAATATCTTGGCATTAAGCTTCATGATTGCTCCAAGGTACTTAGCAACTTGCTCTTCCGTAATATCTTCATCCTCTTCAAAGGAAGAATACTCATCAGAGCTCATGAATGGCAGAAGTAGGTTCAATGGAATCTCTATGGTGTCTGTATGAGCCTCAGATTCCCTTGGTTCCTCAAAGGGGAACTTCTTTTCGTTCAGAAGACATCCCATGAGGTTTTCTTACTGGGAATCACATCCTCTTCACTCTCTCCAAGTTCGGCCATGTTGGTCATAGTTATGGCCTTGCACTCTCTCTTGGGATTTTCTTCTGTATTACTTGGGAGAGTGCTAGGAGGAGTTTTAGTAACCTGTTTACTCAGCTGACCCACTTATGCCTCCAAATTTCTAATGGAGGATCTTGTTTCATTTATGAAACTTGATGTAGTCTTAGATAAATCAGAGACTATGGTTGCTAAGCCAGAACAACTCTGCTCAGAGTTCTCTATCTATTGCTGAGAAGATGATGGAAAAGGCTTGCTATTGCTAAACCTATTTCTTCCACCATTATTGTTGTTGAAGCCTTGTTGAGGCTTCTGTTGGTCCTTCCATGAGAGATTTGGATGATTTCTCCAAGAAGAATTATAGGTGTTTTCATAGGGTTCTCCCATGTAATTCACCTCTTCCATTGCAGAGTTCTCATGATCATAAGCTTCTTCTTCAGAAGATGCTTCTTTATTACTGCTGGATGCAGCTTGCAATCCAGTCAGATTCTGAGAAATCATATTGACTTACTGAGTCAATAATTTGTTTTGAGCCAATATGGCATTCAGAGTATCAATCTCAAGAACTCCTTTCTTCTGAGTTGTTCCATTGTTCACAGGATTTCTTTCAGAAGTGTACATGAATTGGTTATTTGCAACCATTTCAATGAGTTCATAGGCTTCTGCAGGCATTTTCTTCAGATGAATAGATTCGCCTGCAGAGTGGTCCAATGACATCTTGGATAACTTAAACAGACCATTATAGAAGATACCTATGATGCTCCATTCTAAAAGCATGTCAGAAGGACACCTTCTGATCAATTGCTTGTATCTTTCCCAAGCTTCATAGAGGGATTCACTTTCCTTCTGTTTGAAGGTTTGAACTTCCACTCTAAGCTTACTCATCTTTTGAGGTGGAAAGAATTTAGCTAAGAATGCATTGACCAGCTTTTCCCAAGAGTTCAGGCTGTCTCTAGGTTGTGAGTTTAACCATATACTAGCTCTGTCTCTTACAGCAAAAGGAAAACGCATAAGTCTGTAGACCTCGGGATCAACTCCATTGGTCTTAATAGTGTCACAGATTTGCAAAAATTCAGCCAAGAACTGATGAGGATCTTCCAATGGAAGTCCATAAAACATGCAATTCTGTTGCATCAGAGAAACTAATTGAGGCTTAAGCTCAAAGTTATTTGCTCCAATGGCAGAAATAGAGATGTTTCTCCCATAGAAGTCGGGAGTTGTTGCAGTAAAGTCACCAAGTACCTTTCTTGTATTGTTGTTGTTGGTTTGGCCATGGCTGTTTTGTATGCTTCCTGCAGGTCCTCTTTAGAGTGTTGTGCTTTAGCTGCTCTTAGCTTCCTCTTCAAGGTCCTTTCAAGTTCAGGATCAGCTTCAACAAGAATGCCTTTGTCCTTGTTCCTGCTCATATGAAAGAGAAGAGAACAAGAAAGTATGGAATCTTCTATGTCACAGTATAGAGATTCCTTGAGGTGTCAGAGAAAAATAGGAATAGAGGGATGAGGTAGATAGAGAAGAATTCGAACATATAAAGAAGTATAGAGTCTGAATCGCTAATTGAGGAGAAGTGTTAGTCATTAAATAGAAGGAGGTGAGAGGGGGGAATTTTCGAAAACAAATTTTTAAATAAAACTAAAAAATAAAAATTTAAAATAATTAAAAAGAATTTTGAAAAAGTTGTTGATGGTTTTGGAAAATTGAAAGCGAGAAAGTGGTTAGGTGGTTTTGAAAAATATTTTGAAATTAGAATTTAAAAAGATGTGATTTGAAAAAGATATGATTTAAAAAGATATGATTGAAAAGATATGATTGAAAAACAATTAAAAAAAGATTTGATTTTTAAAATTGATGACTTGACTAACAAAAATTAAAAGATATGATTCTAAAATTCAAATATTGAACCTTTCTTAACAAGAAAGTAACAAACTTGAAATTTTTTAATCACAACATTAATTGTTAGCAAGGATTTTCAAAAATATTAAAAGAAAATGAAAAAGATTTGATTTTGAAAAAGATATGATTGATATGAGAGGATATGAAAAAGATAAGATTTTGAAAATTAGTTTTAAAACTTGAAAAATTGAAAAAGATTTGAATTGAAAACAAAATTACCTCCCTGGTGTTATCCTGGCGTTGAACGCCCATAATGGTATCCATTCTGGCGTTTAACGCCCACTTGGCTACCTCCTTGGGCGTTAAACGCCCAGCTAGGTACCCTAGCTGGCGTTTAAACGCCTGAAATCCTTCCTTACTGGGCGTTTTGAACGCCCAGCTTTTTCTCTGTGATTCCTCTGTTTTATGTCCTGAATCTTCAATTCTCTATATTATTGACTTGAAAAGACATAATTTTGAATTTTTTTGAATTTTTAATGATGAGAGAGAAAAACAACATAATGAAATTAAACATGAAAAACTAAGATCAAAACAGGAATGCATGCAAGAACACTTTGAATGTCAAGATGAACACCAAGAACACTTTGAAGATCATGATGAACATCAAGAACACATTTTTGAGAATTTTTAAGAAAAGAAAGACATGCAAGACACCAAACTTAGAAATTTTTCATACTTGAGACACTAACAATTTGAGAATGCACATGAGAAACAACAAAATACACAAAATAAGAGAATTTAAAGATCAGACAAAGAAAATCATCAAGAACAACTTGAAGATCAATGAAGAACACAAGAACATACTTTCGAAAAATGCAAGAAGAACAAAGACATGCAATTGACACCAAACTTAAAAGTTGACTCTAGACTCAAACAAGAAACACAAAAATATTTTTGATTTTATGATTTTATAATTTTTTTTCGAAAATTATTTTGAAAAAGAAAATAAGAAACTCAAAATTTTTAATAAGAATTCCAGGAATCATGCAATGTTAGTCTAAAGCTTCAGTCTAAAAAGATTAGACATGGCTAGCCAAGCTTTAGCAGAGCATTACATACAACAGCCAAATTGATGGGAATCAAAAAGGCTCCTGTGATGATAAAAGCATCATCTGAAACTTTAGAATTCATTCTTAAAAACTCCGAAGAAAAAATAAAAAAAGAAAAATACCTAATCTAAGCAACAAGATGAACCGTCAGTTGTCCAAACTTGAACAATCCCTGGAAATGGCACCAAAAACTTAGTACGCGAAATCATGATCTCGCACACTTTCTTCACAACTCCGCATAGCTGACCGGCAAGTGCACTGGGTCATCCAAGTAATACCTTACGTGAGTAAGGGTCGATCCCATGAAGATTGTCGGCTTGAAGCAAGCTATGGTCATCTTGTAAATCTCAGTCAGGCAGATTCAAATGGTTATGGGATTTTGATATTTAAAAGATAGTGATGGTTTCAGTGGCTAAGAGAAGGGGGGTTGAATCTTAGCCCCATTTTTGCTTGATTACACTTTCTAGTTTTTTAAGGAGACTTTTCTGTTTTTGTCTCGTCCCTAGCCATGAGACTTTTTATTTTTGTCTCGTCACTTGGCACGAGATATTTTTTGTTTTAGCTTCTGTACAGTAGAAATAGAAATGGAGTAGTAGAGAAAGAAAATTACACCCAGATATATCCTGGTTCAACTGCTAAGTGCTATGCAGCCTACATCTAGTCTCCATCATAACAATGATGGAATTTCACTATAATCAACCTAATTACAAACTGTATAGTGCTAACCCAACTTACAAGGGGATTCCCACAGAATCATGAAACACAACATAGATGAACAAAGGAACTCTAAGGACATCTATGGCTTTTTCTTTTAATTTTGCACTATCTGCCTTTTTCCGCTCTATGGCTTTTTTTATACAAACCTCACTGTTTGCCTTTTTCCATGAGACTCAAGACATGACAAAATTAAACAGAAAAATACTAAACAAAATACATTGAAGGAGAAAAAAATCTGTAAGCTTTGGTAGCTATGAGACTTCTGTGCCTTACACTCTCACACTTTCTCCTTATTTCAAACTGTGACTGTTTACCCCTTTTATAGAGAAGAGAAGCCTTCACAGTTGAAACCAAAACCCAAGCTTAACTCCTTTTCCTTCACACAAAAACGGTTCGGCCAAAGAGAGAAAGGAGGTAACCCATGCAAAACCCAACATGCAAATACCTCTAGTTCTTCCTTGGTCATCACTCTTCATCAATCCGAGCGCTCCATCCTTGGCTTGCTCTCCAAGATGGATTTCTGGCCCTTGATGCTTCATGATGATGATGACTTCATCTACTCCAATCTTTGCTTCTTCCATCACTTCGCCACTCTAGCTACTTCCTGTGGTGGTTGAGCAGAATCAGAGACAAGCCAACCTCCAAGGATCTCCTCCTTGCTGGTCGAATCTCCTTCTTTCTTTTTGGGTATGAAGAGCTCGAGATTACCTCACCAAATCTTACCATTTTTGGTGAAAATCTCAGCCACTGCATATTTTTATTTTGTTATGTTTTCTTGCCATCATCATGATGGTCTTGAGACATTCTTTTCTTTCCTTTTAGTAGATTAAAGTAGCTTCTATGGCTTTTTGGATATTGACCAAAGGAAAGAAAGAAATGAGAGAGAAGATGGAGTTTGAAAGGAAAGCAATTAAATGAAATAGAATAAATTAAATGTAATGAGTTGCTTTTCCTCTATACTGAGTAGTGTGCATCTTCAATGCAATCAATCATGTCATTCACACTTTCTCTCTCATAGTTCCCATGCATGTATTCAATTTACTTTAGTAAAAATTTGAATTCCACTAAAAGTGGATTCCGTTGGAAGCTTGTAACATCTTTAAAGGAATGGGTTTTAGTTAAAGAAGTGCATTGTGCCCATTTCCTTTTGATTTCGGACTAAGCAAGTTTTGGTCTTGTATCAAGACTTTTAATTTGGGCTTGTATCACAATTGCGGCCCAATTAACAATACATTATTTCAGCCACTATGATCATTTTAACTTCAAGGCTGAAAGTTTATAAGCATATTGGGCTTGCACCAGAATTTCATTTTCGGCCCAATATTAAATTCCTGCATAGCAAAATTATTAATCAATACATGTTATATGAAAATCATAATTAATAATTTTGCAATCAATCATTTCAATAATGTTTGTTCATCATCAAAATAAATATGAGTTTTCCAAACTCATCAATCTCCCCCTTGATGACAAACATTATTAAAATTGAAATGGAAAGAAATTTAAGATTGAGTAAAGAATACTCCCTTTGAATTTTTGAATTTCTCCCCTTTTCTAATTGTCACATGGCTCCCCCTTAATATGTGCCATTTTTACCAAGGGAAGCACTAACCTGTAACATTTTAATCAAGTTTCAAGTAACAATGTTATTTAGCATATTCATTACATGATGCTAAATGCTTGATTTATGAGCAGAGTTGAATTGATAATCAAAACTCATTTGATATCATAAATTGATTTTCTGCTCAATCACAACATAATCAAACAAAATTTGTTTTTGAGGAAAGACTTGCTGTTCAAATTGGTTAAAAAATATTTTCCAATAAATCAGAGCAATCTTAGTAAGAAAAATATTTTTCAATCATGATATAGTCTTTCCAAACACAGCAACTTTCATCATTAAGAACTAAAGGAACTTCCAAAAATAGATCCAACATAAATTATTTTATCAAGGTAAGTCAAATGTATTATAAACATAGTAAACACACATTTTACCAAGATAAACACACATCAAATAATGGCAGGAATAAGGATAAACTGAATGCATTATCAAACATCATAAAGCAAATGCATTATTAGCATGCATTATCTTTAATCATCAATAGAGGTGATCATGAACTCTCAAAGAGAGTTTCATCCCCTGTTTTCCAGTTTCAATTTTGGAATCATTTTCCTCCCCCTTTTGGCATCAAGGGGCACCTGCAAAGGAAAGTATTGGCAGCACAACAAAATATCCATAATAAAATGCCAAATGTGTGTCAAAGTGTCTTAGAGCAGTGAGTATCAAGTCATACCTCTACAAAATAAGATTGAGCCTAAAGATGGCAATATCAAATGAAAACAAAAAAAATAGCCATCAATCGTATGAAAGATTGAACTCTGAGTCAGAATCTTCTTCTTTATCCTCTGTCCCCATCTAATCCTCAAGGCTTTGAACCATGAAGCCCACCCTTTCGTGACATTTCCTCCAGGCCTTTTCATTTTCATATGCTAACTTCTGGGCAGCCTTGTGGGATTAAACCATTAACTTTGACATGTTGAGGAATTCATTAAGAACTTCCCTGATGGATGCAGTCACTTTGGATGGTTTAGGGGGACGACTCTCAAGATCGTTGAGTGACGGCTCGGAGGGCATGGAGCGCTTACTTTTCTTACCCGAAAATCCTCCTCCTTTAATCATCGAAACCTTGTTCTCAACAGCTTCATTAGATAAATTAACCTTAAAATACTCAAAGATACATGTGAGAAACATTCCATAAGGAAGATTAGCCTTTTTAGTACTTTTAACTGCTTCCCACATATGACGTATCATAATATAAGCAAAAGAAATTGGAGAAGAAGTAACAAGGGCAAAGAGAATAATAGAGTCAGAAACTGTTGCTCTATGGTGAGAACCACTTTATGGAGTTAGGATGTGAGTGATGATTTGGTGCAGTAGTGAGTTCTCAGGACCGAGTGCTTTATGAGTTGGGATTAATCCATCTAATCCAGAAAGATTAGCACATATGTATTGCAAGACAGTTTGTTGTGTGATTCCAACCTGATCATCCCATTTATCAGTCATGTAAACTTTTGGTCCTTCATCCTCGTACCCAAGAGCAGTGCTTATGGTTTGAGGATTGAGAATCATGTAAACACGCTTGATATAAGAATGAATTGAGTCATCTATCAAACGCATATTCGCATAGAATTCCCGGACCAGCCCGGGTAGACAAGTTTCTGAATGTGAACCAATGGGGTCCACTTCAGGGAATCGAACAGAGAAGAAAAGTGTATTCCTTTAGCAGCCAGATTTTCAAGATTCACCAAGTATGATGGGCAAAGATGACGTTTTTGCAAAATCTCTTTGTGGAATTCGTAGAAGGCACAAGAGTAGAACCGAGAGGGATCAAAATGTGAGTGAGTTTTGTGAAATTTGTTCTTGAAATCCAGTGATTCCAAATTTGTAAGTTCTCTTGTATCATGTAACACAAAACTTTCGTCTTCTGAGAGCTTTTTCCAGATGCATGTGGAGTGGATTTTTTGTGTGGTGATAAAGGGGGTGATGTGTGTAATTCCTCTTCATCTTCTTCAATACTCTGTTGCTTGTTCTTTCCTGTCTTTCCTCTCCCTGAAGTTTTTCGAGCAATGACTTTTCAGCGCATAGTTTCGGTCTTTTTGGAAGGGGGTGTATGAGTAGAAGAGGATGTGGAATGAAGGTGGATATGGGTGTGAGTTTGAGGTGATGAAAAAGGTGGACTTTTTGGAATGGGGGTTCGGCCACTTCTTCTAAGTGCCGTTTTCTTTTTCATGGTGAAGGGAAAGAATGGGAATGGAAGATAAAGTGATAGCCGAATGTGAGGTGAGTGGAGGAGTTAGAGGGCATTAAATGTTGATTGGAAAGAGATATTGGAGGAAGCTAATGACCATTATGGCGTGGTTATTAACCAAGAGGTTTCTCTTTTATTTGAAATAAATTGAAAGGTGGTTTCCTAGAATCAAGGGATTAGGTGGAGAGAAAGATTTGACTTGACAATAACCACTTTCAATAAGATTTGATAAGACAACAAAGAGATATTTTGATCTTCATAGAGGAAAACTAACAAAACGGTCAGAGTGGGGTCAAGGAGATTTTGTGTGGCCCACTAGAATTAAAATCTGCGCAGCCTCCCCCTTGATCACATCCCTTCCATCATTCTTGTTTTTATCTCGTCCATTTCTACGAGACAAAACTGGGTAGAATCAAAATTTCACAAATTATCAATAGAAACAAGATCAATCATTCCCAAACTTTTTCTTAATGAACAGAATCTGTCTTCACAGAGGGGTTTTGTAAAAATGTCAGCAAGTTGATCTTCAGATTTTACAAATTGAATATCAATAATGCCCTTTTGCACATGTTCTCTAATAAAATGATATTTAATCTCAATGTGCTTTGTTCTTGAGTGTAAAACAGGATTTTTTGAAATATTTATGGCACTCATGTTATCACAAAATAATGGTATATTATTGATCTTTAATTTGTAATCTTCCAACTGTGTTTTTAACCAAATTAATTGTGAGCAACATGCAGAAGCGGATATGTATTCAGCTTCAGCTGTGGATAGAGCTACTGTGGCTTGTTTCTTGCTTGACCACATGTTGAGTGAGCTTCCAAGGAAGTAACACATGCCGGAGGTGCTCCTTCTATCCACTCTATCTCCCGCATAATCTGCATCACAAGACCCTACTGCACAAAAATCATCAGATTTTGGATACCACAAGCCATAATCACTTGTTCCCTTAATGTATCTAATGATGCGCTTAACAGCCGAAAGATGGGATTCTTTTGGGTGAGATTGAAATCTTGAGCATACACCCATACTTTGAACAATATCTGGTCTAGAGGATGTAAAATACATTAGTGAACCAATCATTCCTCTATACCATGTTTCATCCACATCTTTCCCATCATCATCCTTTTCAAGTTTAGTGTTTGGATGCATTGGTGTTCCCATTGGTTTAGAGTTCTCTAGGCCAAACTTTTTGATAAGCTCTTTTGCATATTTTCCTTGGTGAATAAAAGTACCACTAGGAATTTGTTTAATTTGGAGGCCAAGAAAGAAAGTAAGCTCTCCCATTAAACTCATCTCAAACTCACTAGTCATGACTTTTCCAAACTCTTCACACAAGGACTCATTGGCCGAACCAAACACAATATCATCCACATAAACTTGAACTAGAAGAATATCATCATTAGATGCTTTAATGAATAAAGTTGTGTCCGTGGTACCCCTTTGAAATTAATTTTCCAATAACAAGGCACTAAGCCTTTCATACCAAGCTCTTGGAGGTTGCCTAAGACCATAAAGAGCCTTAGTTAATTTGAAAACATGATTTAGAAAATCTTTATGTTCAAAACCGGGGGGTTGGGCCACATACACTTCTCTATCAATAAAGCCATTAAGGAAAGCACATTTAACATCCATTTGAAACATTTTGAAACCCTTATGGGCAGCATAGGCAAGAAGCAATCTAATTGCTTCCATTCTAGCTACCGGAGCAAAAGACTCATCAAAATCTATATCCTTTTCTTGATCGTAACCTTGGGCCACTAATCTAGCCTTGTTACGAACAACTTGTCCATCCTCACCAAGTTTATTTTTAAAAACCCACTTAGTACCCGTAACTTTTTTACCATCCGGATGAGGTACTAGTGTCCAAACCTCATTCTTGTCGAATTGAGCAAGCTCTTCTTGCATCGCTTTGACCCATGATGGATCTTCAAGAGCTTGTTTGACATTGTTGGGCTCCATTTGTGACAAGAGCGAAAGTTACTTGGTTCGGATTGTCTTTTGGTTGAAGATCTTGTTGTTACTCCTTGAGAGAGATCACCAATGATGAAGTCATGAGGATAACCCCTCATGGACTTCCATTCGCTAGGCTTCTTTTGTGATGTTGAGCTTTGATGAGTTTCTGTTGGTCTCTCTGTTTCAGTTTCTCGTGCTGTCTCAGGAGACAAAATGGAAATGTCTCCTCCATTCTGACGAGACAAAACTGGACTGGTAGATTCTTCATTTTGGGCAGACTTGGGATTTTCTTTACTTTTTCCAGCTTCTTCACAATATGAATCATCATCTATCACAGTATTGAGAATTAAATTAGAGTCACAAAAAGTAACATGTATGGATTCATCTATGGTTCTATGTTCTTTGAGATAAATTCTATAGGCTTTGCTAGTGGTAGAGTATCCAACAAACATTCCTTCATAAGATTTTGGATCAAACTTGCCAAGATTTTCTTTGTTGTTAAGCACAAAACATTTGCATCCAAAAACATGAAAATACTTAAGATTTGGAGGGGTTCCTTTCCATAGCTCATAAGGAGTTCTTTTCAACCCTTTTCTAATTATTGTCCTATTCAAAATATAGCATGCTGTATTTACAGCTTCAGCCCATAGAAATTTAGGAACCTCATTCTCACATAACATAGCCCTAGTCATTTCTTGAAGGCTTCTATTCCTTCTTTCAACAACCCCATTTTGTTGAGGTGTTCTAGGGTATGAAAAATTATGAGTAATTCCAAAGTCATCACAGAATTTTTCAAAGTCTTAGTTTTCAAATTCTTTTCCGTGATCACTTCTCAAATGAGCCACTTTTAAATCTTTTTCATTTTGAATTTTCTTGCAAAGGGTTGAGAAGGCCGAAAAGGCTTCATTTTTATGTGCAAGAAATAAAACCCAACCAAACCTAGTATAGGCATCCACAATCACTAAACCATAATGTTTACCACCTAGGCTTTGAGTTCTTGTTGGACCAAATAAATCAATGTGTAGCAACTCAAGTGGCCTTTTAGTAGAGATGTCTTCATGTATAACATCTCTAATGGCCTTTTGGTTGAGATTCCATCTTTTGGTTTAAAAGAGGATTTAACTTGTTTGCCTAATTGACAAGCATCACAAGTAAGATCCTTATCAAATTTGATTTTAGGAATTCCTCTAACCAGATTTTTCTTTACTAGTTTAGAAATTTGGTACACGCTAGCATGACCCAACTTTCTATGCCATAGCCATTTTTCAAATTCAAGAGATATAAAACATGTTACATTTTGTTCTTTCAAGTCCTCAAGAGTTAATCCATACACATTGTTGCATCTTTTAGCTTCAAAAAGAATATCCCCAGTTTTTTCACAAACAACCAAACACACAAATTTTCTAAAAATCACTTCAAATCCTAAATCACACAATTGACTTACACTGAGTAAATTATGTTACAAACCATTTACAAGAAGAACATCATTTATACAAGATGAAAAGCTTTTACCAACTTTTCCAACGGCCACTATCTTTCCTTTACCATCATCACCGAAAGTGACAAGTCCTCCATCATATTCATCAAGCTTTATGAAGAAGGTTGTCTTTCCGGTCATATGCCTAGAGCATCCGCTATCCATGTACCACATATTTTCCTTCCTCTTGGATGCTAGGCATACCTACAAAATAAGCTCAAGTGACCTTAGGTATCCAAATTTTCTTGGATCCTTTCACGTTAAACCATCTCCTATGTCCTAAATCATTGTAATAAAAAACAACTTTGTAAACTTTATCACCAATCATTCTTTCACCAAAGAAACACTGAATGGGAAAATGACCGCTTCGGTTACATAACCTACAAAACCTTGGAGTTACTGTTTTGTTAAAGTAGGTGGGATCTTGAAACCTTGTGTCATTGGATGAAAAAGCTCTATCTTTAAAAGAAGGTCTCTTATCAGATTTATAAAACCCCAGACCAACTTTATCAAAGAGTGGTTTTTGACTAGCCAATATTTGATTTAGATTTTCAGAACTTTGAGTAAATTTGGCTAAGTCATTTTCAAGACTTTTAACTTTTTTCAGCAACTCTTCATTTTCCTTAAAACAGTTTACATATGCAACTACCAAATGATCACTTTCACAACTTCTAAGTTGAGCTTTCAACTGCTTATTTTCTTTCACAAGATCACAAGCAGTTTCGGCCTCCCTTAGCTTTTCTTTGAGGAAATCATTTTCAGCTTTAAGGATGGTAATTTGTTGTTCAAGATCTTGATTATCAAGAAGAAAGCATCTTATTTTTTCAGAGAGGTGATCTATCATAAGATGAAGGTCTTCAGTGTCAGGGTTTTGAAAGAATACCTGATCTATATGATTTGCCATGAGGTAAGGCTGTGACTTGGTCTCAGGTTCTTCATCACTGTCTGAGTCATTTTCCAAGTCTTCCCATGATGCCATCAGACCCTTCTTCTTTCCTTTTTTTTGCTTCTCCTCCTTCTTTAACTTGGGACAGTCAGATTTGAAGTATTCCAATTCCTTGCAATTGTAACAAGTTACTTTGCTAAGGTCTTTCTTCATTTTTCTTGAACTGCTGCCTTTGCCTTTGAACTTCATCATTTTTCTGAATTTTTTGGCAAACAACACAAATTCATTTTTAGATGAGTTATTACTGGATTCATCATCTAGGGGGTTAGTTACAGAAGAAAAGGCAATTCCTTTCTTTTTTGACTCTTTTTTCAAATAAGTGTTTTCAAAAGCAAGAAGGTTTCCTCTCAAATCATCAAATGTCATGGAATCAAGGATACTGCTCTCAGAAATAATTAAAGCTTTTGTTTCCCACTCTTTAGTGATACATCTTAGCACTCTTCTCACAAGCACAGAATCGGAATGTGTTATTTCCATAGCATCCAAGCCAACAATGATGGTGTTGAACCGTTCGAACAGTTCATCAATGGATTCTCCTTCCTTCATTGCAACATTTCATATTCCCTGTTTAACATGTCTATCCGAGTCTTCTTACAATGGTGGTTTCCTCATGAGTGATTTGCAGTTTGTCCCAGATTTTCTTTGCTGTTGTGCATCGTGACACCCGTCGATATTCCTCGAAGCTGATAGCACAGTTGAGCAGATTTATAGCTTTGGCATTTAGCTCTACTTTCTTTCTATCTTCTTCGGTCCAACTTGCTTCAGGCTTAAGAGTGACTACTCCTTCAGCACTTGTGTTGATTGGAAATTAAGGACCCTCCAGGATAATCTTCCATAGTCTGTAGTCTACTGCTTGCACAAAGATCTTCATTCTCTCCTTCCAATAGGTATAGTTTTTCCCATTGAAAAGAGGCAGTCTGTTGCTTGACTGTCCTTCTGTAAGGTTGTAGGACACCAGATTTGAGCCACTACTTTCTGCCATGAGGATCTTTTTTCCAAGCTGCAAAGCTTGATCTTTTTGAGACCAAGCTCTGATACCAATTGATGGTTTCAGTGGCTAAGAGAAAGGGGGTTGAATCTTAGCCCCCTTTTTGCTTGATTACACTTTCTGGTTTTTTAGGAGACTTTTCTGTTTTTGTCTCGTCCCTAGCCACGAGAGTTTTTTTTTCTCGTCACTTGGCACGAGATATTTTTGGTTTTAGCTCCTGTACAGTAGAAGCAGAAATGGAGTAGTAGAGAAAGAAAATTACACCCAAATATATCCTGATTCAGCTACTAAGTGCTATGCAGCCTACATCCAGCCTCCATCACAACAATGATAGAATTTCACTATAATCAACATGATTACAAACTGTAAAGTGCTAACCCAAATTACATGGGGATTTCCACAGAATCATGAAACACAACATAGATGAACAAGGGAACTCTAAGGACATCTATGGCTTTTTCTTTTAATTTTGAACTCTCTGCCTTTTTCCGCTCTATGGCTTTTTTTATACAAACCTCACAGTTTGTCTTTTTTCATGAGACTCAAGACATGAAAAAATTAAACAGAAAAATACTAAACAGAATACATTGAAGGAGAAGAAAATCTGTAAGCTTAGGTAGCTATGAGACTTCTGTGCCTTGCACTCTCACACTTTCTCCTTGTTCCAAACCGTGACTGTTCACCCTTTTTATAGAGAAGAGAAGCCTTCACAGTTGAAACCAAAATCCAAGCTTAACTCCTTTTCCTTCACACAAAAGGCAAAACTCAACATGCAAATACCTCTAGTTCTTCCTTGGTCATCACTCTTCATCAATCCAAGCGCTCCATCCTTGGCTTGCTCTCCAAGATAGATTTCTGGCCCTTGATGCTTCATGATGATGATGACTTCATCTGCTCCAATCTCTGCCTCTTCCATCACTTTGCCACTCTAGCTACTTCATGTGGTGGTTGAGCAGAATCAGAGACAAGCCAACCTCCAAGGATCTCCTCCTTGCTGGCCGAATCTCCTTTTTTTTTAGGTATGAAGAGCTCGAGATTACCTCACCAAATCTTACCTTTTTGGTGAAAATCTCAGCCACTGCATACTTTTATTTTGTTATGTTTTCTTGCCATCATCATGATGGTCTTGAGACGTGCTTTTCTTTCCTTTTGGTAGCTTAAAGTAGCTTCCATGACTTCCTGGATATTGACCGAAGGAAAGAAAGAAATGAGAGAGAAGATGGAGTTTGAAAGGAAAGCAATTAAATGAAATAGAATAAATTAAATGTAATGAGTTGCTTTTCCTCTATACTGAGTAGTGTGCATCTTCAATGCAATCAATCATGTCATTCACACTTTCTCTCTCATAGTTCCCATGCATGTATTCAATTTACTTTAGTAAAAATTTGAATTCCACTAAAAGTGGATTCCGTTGGAAGCTTGTAACATGTTTAAAGGAATGGGTTTTAGTTAAAGAAGTGCATTGTGCCCATTTCCTTTTGATTTCGGACTAAGCAAGTTTTGGTCTTGTATCAAGACTTTTAATTTGGGCTTGTATCACAATTGCTGGCCCAATTAATAACACATTGTTTCAGCCACTATGATCATTTTAACATCAAGGCTGAAAGTTTATAAGCATATTGGGCTTTCACCAGAATTTCATTTTCGGCCTAATATTAAACACCTGCATAGCAAAATTATTAATCAACACATGTTATATGAAAATCATAATTAATAATTTTGCAATCAATCATTTCAATAATGTTTGTTCATCATCAAAATAAATTTGAGTTTTCCAAACTCATCAGATAGATAAAACATAAAATAGGATAGAGATACTTATGTAATTCATTGGTAGGAATTTCAAATAAGCACATAGAGATGCTTTATTCCTTTTGAATCCCTGCTTTCCTGCTGCTTTCATCCAGTCATGCGCACTCCTTTCCATAGCAAGCTATATGTTGGGGGATCACTGTTGTCAATGGCTACCGTCTGTCCTCTCAATGAAAATGGTCCGGCTACGGGTTACGTAGGGCTAATCATCTGTCGGTTCTCACTTGTGTTGGAATAAGATCCAATGATCCTTTTGCGCACTGTCACTGCGCCCAGCACTCGCGAGTTTGAAGCTCGTCACAGTCATCCCATCCCAAATCCTACTCGGAATACCACACACAAGGTTTAGACTTTTCAGATCTCAAGAATGCTGCCAACTGATTCTAGCTTATACCACGAAGACTCTGATCTCACGGAATGGAAGGCTTTGTTGTCAGGAGAGGCAACCATGCGTCGTGGACCAGTAGGCCAAGAGATATACATTCAAGCTTGTTTTCAGGTAGAACGGAAGTGGTTGTCAGGCACGCGTTCATAAGTGAGAATGGTAATAAGTGTCACTTGATCATTACATTTATCATGTTGAAGTGCGAATGAATATCTTAGAACAAGAATAAGCTTGAATTGAATAGAAAATAGTAGTAATTGCATTAATTTATGAGGAACAGCAGAGCTCCACACCTTAATCTATGAGGTGTAGAAACTCCACCGTTGAAAATATATAAGTGATGAAGGTCCAGGCATGGCCGAATGGCCAGCCCCCTAAACATGATCAAGAGATCAACAATGATACAAAGATAGTCTCAAAAATGATCTAAAGATCTCCCGATATCAAAATAGAATAGTAAAAGGTCCTATTTATAATGAACTAGTAACCTAGGGTTTACGAAAATAAGTAAATGATGCAAAAATTTACTTTCGGGGCCCACTTGATGTGTACTTGGGCTGAGAATTGAAGCTTTCACATGCATAGCCTTTTCTTGGAGTTAAACGCCAGCTCTGGTGCCAGTTTGGGCGTTTAACCCCAGTTTTTATGCCAGTTCTGGCATTTAACGCCAGAAAAAGGGTAGAAATTTGGCGTTAAAATGCCAGTTTGCGTTATCAAAACTCGAGCAAAGTATGAACTATTATATATTGCTGAAAAGTCCAAGATGTCTACTTTCCAACGCAATTGAGAGTGCACCAATTGGGCTTCTATAACTCTAGAAAATTCACTTCAAGTGCAGGGAGGTCAGAATCCAACATCATCTTCAATCCTTTCTCAGCCTCTAAATCAGATTTTTGTTCAGGTCCCTCAATTTTAGCCAGAAAATACCTGAAATCACAGAAAAATACATAAACTCATAGTAAAGTCCAGAAATGTGATTTTTGCATAAAAACTAATAATTATATACTAAAAACTAACTAAATCATACTAAAAACAATGCCAAAAAGCGTATAAATTATCCGCTCATCATTAGCCAAGTTCCAATCTCGACCAAATATCGAGCAACATGTTCAGTAGTTGATTCCCCAACTTCTCTAGCAAACTTTGTGACTATCTTAGGATTTTTTACTCTTCTCGGCACTTTAGCCATTTGAACATTATGAAAAAAGACTAACACAAAGTGGTGTCGATTCATGAATTTTATATTGAATCCAACCCTATTAAGGACATCCTCCACAATTCTTGTGACCTGATAATGTTCACCGATTTGATTAGCACGTAATCGAGCCAATACGTCATCAGCATTTTGGCCACGAGTAATTAACTGAGGATTTTCCCTGCTCC
Source organism: Arachis duranensis (assembly GCF_000817695.3). Classification (NCBI taxonomy): domain Eukaryota; kingdom Viridiplantae; phylum Streptophyta; class Magnoliopsida; order Fabales; family Fabaceae; genus Arachis; species Arachis duranensis. Next base: position 33,343,733 of record NC_029780.3, read on the forward strand.
TAAGAGCATCATTTTCAACTTGAAACAAATTTTTAAAACCCTCATAATTTTCTCTTGTATTTTGCCTTTGATCCTCGTCATAATCAACAATTCGAGCAATTCGCTCTACTTGTCTTGCAAGACGATCAAACTTTGTTTCATGATCTGCCATCATGGGATTCAAGATTGTGGTCATTTGTTGGGTCAACAAATTGACCAGAACATGATGACTTTCTTCTATATGTCAAAATACTGCCATTGAATTAGAAGCATTCGATGTAGAACTCACATTGAAATCTCAAAAATACTCGGATATTGTTGTGGTATTTGAACATTATTCACTATACCCGCGCCTCCAAATCTAATCGGAGGGGTAAAGCCACTTACTAGTGGCGTATAACCTGGAGGAAGGCCATAAGGAGGCCAACCAGTAGTTACTTGGGGTTGAGTTGGTATTGAATTATCACGTGGGTGAGTATTACGCCCATTATTTCCTTCCTGGGCACTGGTAACCACCACACTTTCGCTTACTACTACACCTTTCGAATGTGAAGTGATGTCCGAAGGTTGTGCAACTACTAGTGCACTATCATTTGTGGATGAACCACCATTAGCATTCGAAACTTCATCCTCCATGTGTACAATCCTTCCACTTCTTAATCGCATACACAATGACCACACAAAATCATTTGACACATTTAATTTTAAAACTGTCCCACCGGGCATGCCAATTTTTTTTATCGATTTTTCGCAAATCGAAGGTGGTTCGATATCTAGTGGTCTGAGAGCAAAATCTACTTCTCTTTGCGAGTTTACTAAAGAGCATCAAAGACCTTTCGATTGGATAAGAATTTAAGAAAATCTGAAAACAATAAATAAAACTTTGAAATAAATTGACTGAATTTGAAATGGTTTGCATTGAATTTAAATGAAAGCAATAAAGTTCCTTCAATCAAATCAAAGGGATTTTGAAATTGAAATGAAAGTACTAAAACGTAAAATTGAATAAAGAAATGAAATGTTGCTTGAAAGATAAATTTGTTAGAAAAGTAAAGTTTGCAGAAAATGTAAATGAAAAGTAAAAACAAATGGAAGGAACCTTATAGAAAATTGAGTCGAAGCAGACTCAGTAAGTCTCTGGGATGTGAGAGTGCATGAGTAATTTCTGAAATAAAGTTCTAACCCTCGTACTTTCGAGCCTTCTTCTATTTATAAAAATCTTCAACCAATCAAATTGAAGTGTAACTCCCACATTCATTAAACCATAGATAACTATTTCCGCTTTTTTTCTTAACAAAAAGTAACGTTCAAAAAACAATCCTCAAATTTTTTGTCCTTCGATTCAACATGTCGATTAACTTGTTGGCTGATCACGACAAACTCCTACTCAAATTTTCTTGCTATTTCTTTCGATATTATCTTTCTTTTGAAGACACACGCTTGCTGACTCTTCGAATCCTCTCCTTTTCGAAATAAATTATTAACAAATATATACACATACTTTTCCCAATTTTTGTGCATAATTGAGGCTGAGATCGTATCAACAACTTGGTTTCTATTTATTTGGTTATATAGCACTATTTTAGAGTAAAATACACGCACTATTCATTCTCTGTCGCTTCAAATATTTTATTCGCAAATATCAAAAGTATATAATTTTACTAATATGAAGCGGTACCTTATTAAACTATTGCCACTATATCCAAAGACCAAAATCCTATTGATTCTGTCACGAATCTAGTGCGCGAGTATGTTAGAAGATAAAAGCAAAGCTTGAGCCAAGTGGGAATCACGCATAGCAATTTTATTCTTTTCAACTTTATGTTACCGAAATTTTTCTCGAATTTTGGGGGTTTACAACTTTATTGGGACTCTTTAATCCGTATTAGCTTAATATTTGGTACGTCAATTTCACATATTGAAGTTGACACTTTACGATATCCCAGACTTGGCCCTTTTGTCTTTATAATATTCTCATGTTGTAGTAACTTGTAATTTTATATGTGGTCACCGCCCTTTTACAATAAGGTTCCAAGGTCATATATATTCTTTTTGGAAATTTGATTTTGATGTATGTAAAATATTTTATTAAATTGTATAATTATATTTATTTTTTTATATGATTATTCATTAAGTTAATAAAAATAATAATTAATTTTGATGATGTGACATTTATATGATTACATACATATATAAAATTGTTTTATACTATCAGTATTTTTTATAATTCTATTTAAAAATTTGTCGCTAACCAATAAATTATTACATACACAAAACGATATTCGAACTCTAAACACTTACTTAAATAAACTAATGAGCTAATTATTAAATTAATTCAAATTATATATATATTCTTTACTTAGTGGAATTAATTGGAATATTTATATTTCTTAATGTTTTGTCAATTAGAATGATAGTAATCTGTGGGTGGTCAAATTAGTGTGATGTTTCCCTTAGCCTTCTCTGTTCTCACTTAACTAAAACGGGTCTTTTTTTTCACTTAACTAAAATTAAGACATTATAATATTACCCAATTATGGTAAAACGAAATTAGTTATATTTGTATCATATTTTAAATATAAATAAATCGTGGTTTAAAACCACAAATGGAAAAATACATATTAAGTTGTTTTAACTCATGATTTTATGGCTAAACAATAAATTTCTATTGTTAGAAACAAGAGACTAAACTGGAGAAAGAATGTGTTTATTATTGAATGTAATCAAGTTGTCTGGAATGATATAATATAAAAAGATATTTATAGGTACTAAGAGAATCGTAATAATAAAAACGTAATCTCCTATAATAAATATTTAGATATACTAAATAATACTAATTGATCCTAATTATATTCTAACATCCCCCTCAAACTCAAGTAACAACTTGAGTTTGAAACTTATTTAAAACAACGAAATAAAGAGAAAAAAACTGCATAAACTGATAAAACGGGTGCAGGCAGAACTGTTGGAAGGAAGCGCAGATGGAACTGTCGCTAGTCTGAAGAAAGCGCAATCAGAACTGCCGCTTGTCTGAAGGAAGCGCAGAACGGAACTGCCGCTAGTATGAAGGAAGCGCAGACGAAACTGCCGCTAGTCTGAAGGAAGCGCAGACGGAACTGCCGCTTGTCTGAAGGAAGCACAGTCGGAACTGCCGCTTGTCTGAAGGAAGCGCAGAACGCAGTAGATTCAGTAGTAGCAGCAACAGTAGAAGCAGGCTCAGGACGTGGGGGACGAGTAGGACATGTAGTAATCAAATATCCCGAGAGCTTGCAATAACGGCAGAACAACTGTGAACAGTGGTAGCTAATATGACCTTTCTCGTGGCATGTGCAACATTCAACAGAAGGACAGACGGAGAAGAGGTGCCAAAAGCGGTTGCAGTTTCGACAGAATTTATCCTTTCTGTTTGTGGCAGCAAAATCATCTGACTTTTCCATAATAGTAGACATAGAGATCAAAGAGAGGAGAGAAAACTACGATTTCAAAGCAGAAAAAGAGAAATCGGAATGCAGAATCGGAAAGAGCTCACCAAAAAACCTTAGGGAGGGTCCCACTGTTTGCCACGTCAGATGCCACGTCAGCAGGCAATGACACGTGGCACGTAGTGATTGGAGGTACAAGGCACGTCAGCGGGTGACTGGGTGTGAGGTGGCACACGGGTTGGCGTATCGGGTTGGGTCGGGCGCACGGGTCGAGCGCGGTTCGTCTCTGGTCTGACTGACATGTGGCGCAATTCGGAGCCGTTGATCTGGGAGCGCTGATCCAACGGCGACGGATGCTTCTGGCAGGAGAATGCCCGCAACCGGGCAAGCAACTTTGAGTGGCGCGTGGCGGCGCGTCCGGCAGCGTCTGGAGGTGATTCCGGTGGCATTGGAAACCTTGCAACGAGTAGAAGGCAACGGTAGCGACGGTGACGAACCAAAGTGTCAAAAAGGAGTTGAAAACTGAGGACAAAGTGCTGCTCGGAAACAAACGGATGGCGATCTTCAAAAGGAGCGTGGCGGCGCGTGCGGCGGTTTCTGGCGACGAGGCTGGACTCGTTGAACTCGCAACGAAGAGAGGAAGGCGGTGGTAAAAGCGGTGACGAACCAAAGCGTCTGGAACGGAGCGAAAGAGAGACCAAAGAACAGTGTCGAAAGAGGAAAAATAAAGAATTATGAACGAATTTTCATTGGAAAAAAAAAAGAACCTAAGCTCTTGATACCATATTAGAAACAAGAGACTAAACTGGAGAAAGAATGTGTTTATTATTGAGTGTAATCAAGTTGTCTGGAATGATATAATATAAAGGGATATTTATAGGTACTAAAAAAATCGTAATAATAAAGATGTAATCTCCTATAATAAATATTTAGATATACTAAATAATACTAATCGATCCTAATTATATTCTAACATCTATAAATCTTGGTTCGAAATCACGGTTTATGAATAAAATGAAAAACCTTGTTCCAAACATAATTTATTACGAAAATAATCTCTATAAATTCGAATGAATCTAACTTCAAAAGAAATATAACGAAAGATATTAAATAATAATAATAAAGATTGTGGTTGTTTAGATTTTGATTATATGTTGACAATTATTCCAAATAATTAAAGTTTACTATTATTCTTAGAATCAATATGATGACAAATGTGAATTTTTCATACAAATAAAATAAGCAGGAGAGATATAGTCTTTGTCATTCTTTCTGTTATTGTTCTTTTTTATTCTTTTTCTATTGCCTTTCGGAGCCAGGTTCATTGAAATATTTATAGAGATTGTACTTGTAGTAAATTGTATTTGAAACATTATTGTTCTTTATTTTGTCCATAAATCGTTCTTTAGAAACCAAGATTATTATAATCACGATTTATGTAATACTATAACTAATGACCCATTATGTCGCTATCATGATAGACTTAATTAAAAATAGGGATAAGTATTTTTTAAAAAAGTATAAAGAGACAATGAAAATATTAAACGAACAATGTGAATAATGAAATGTTGGATATTCAATTCAATAGGTATACATATGATTATGTTGATTATTTTTAATTGGATGGTTATTCATTTTGATTCGATTTACTCATACATAGTTAATAATGACTGAATGTTCAATTCATTAGGTGTACGAATGGTTATCATAATATTAGGATTTAGGAGGTAATTTGGGGATAAAGTATTTTTTTACTTTATTGGATCAATTATAGAGCCCATTGTTCATATTGTTTACAAAAGTCATTATCTACCTAACGAAACCGATATTTTTTTCATTCTTAAGATTTGGTACATCATCAAAATCATTTTTAATCTTTTTTTGTTTAAAATCATCTTCAACATTATATTTAGTATTAAAATCATCCTTCTATTAATGAAAAGACAAGTTTACCCCTTAAAAAATAAAAAATTACAAAAAATATATATATTTGAAGAACAGATGTTCTCCGGCAACAGCAATAATAGAGTAAATCAGTGTGGTGCAAGCTGCAACAACGATGGTGACGCAACTGAGGAGCCTCCAATGACGCCACTTTTCTACTATTTCCTCTCTTCTCTTTCTCTGGCAGTGACGCAAAAGTTGTAGCAACAGCGATGACAACAACTGAGGAGCCACTACTAACACTGCTTTCTTTCTTTGCAATTTGACTTTTGCTCTTTTTCTCCTTTCTACAGATCCATGTCTCTTTGTCTTTCTGTGAAAATTGTCCCTATTTTTTTCAATTAAATAAATTAATTGTGTTGTTATTGTTATTTTAAACGTGTTGGCTTTTCAGGTATAATTCTTTTCGGCTTCACTTCTTTCATTCTGCCCTTTCTTTGTTTTTCTTCTTCGAGGGAGTGAATAAGTGAAGGTGATGGCGCGGTGGCTACGAAGAGGCTCGCTCGTTCGCAGCAGAACTCACCGATAGTAGTGATGGTATGATGGCTACAAAGGAATTTTCTCGTTTGTCGTCTTTTTTTGTTCTTTACTTTTTTCTCTATCTCTTTTTGATCTATCTCTATCTGTGATAGTAGGGTGAAAGTTTGTGGGTAATTAGGTGCAGGCAGTTGTGGGTGAATTTTATGGAGGTGGATGATGATGATGAAAATTGATGAAGAAGGAGAATAATGATAGAAGTTTTTTTTTCTGTTGATGATAGATGATGATTTTCAATTATGAGAATTAAAAAAAAAACAAAAATAGTAAACAATGATTTTAATGAAGAATAAATTTGTCTAGAATTTATTTTTTATAAAAGGATAATTTTAATACTAAATATAATGTTAAAGACGATTTTAATTTTGATCCCAAACTTTAGAAACGAAAAAAGTATTTATTTTTTTAAATATTACTATACTTTATATCCTGTTATTCTAATACATAACTAATATTAAGTAAGTGGCTAATGATATGGTGTAGATTTTAAATTTTAAAGAAAAGGATAAATAGGTCCCTAACCTTTTGCCCTGCAAACATTTTCGTTCCTGGCCATTTAAAAATACTTTTAAATCTCTGACCTTCACAAACTTGGACGGATGAGTCCCTCCATCCAAATGCCTCCATCAGACCCAACGAAAAAGTCTGACGTGGCTCCCGTTCTGATGACCTGGTGTCACGGGTTGACACGTGGACTGATGAGTGGATGGGTACTTTCGAAAATTTGACAAATAACTCCCTCAACCTAAAAACTACGTCGTTTCGCGTTTGGCCCTAATCCTTAAATTGATTGCGTTTCTTTGTGTAGGCTGGTGGTGAGGAGCTCTACCTGCCTCAACAATGGCTGCTAATGGAGCATCATCAACGTTAAGAAGAAGCTTCAGCGGAGTAAGACAAGAAAATTCAGTTTCAAACTTAGTTCCTTGTGTTGTGCACCCCGGAGACCTAAAGGACGGTGTCGCCCCGAGGTTCTTCTGTATGTGGAGTTTATGCAGTAATGTATATGTCAAGGACGATTAGCAATCCAAACAGAATCTTCTTGGGTTGCCCATTCTATAAGGTAAGAAAAAAAAATTTGGGAGTTTTGTTCTGAAATAGTTTTAGATAGTACATAATTTTGGAAATTTTGACAGGGAAAGCAACCGCATTGCCAATTTTTTGTTTAGGTCGATGAGCATCTTGCTAGAATTGGAAGCAATGGTTGCATCTTTGATAAAAGACCTCTGAGTGAGAAAGAGATTGAAGTTGTTGAAGAGGAAGAGGAATTTGATCATAGATGGCTGTTCTAGAGGAAAAAGTTACTGCTTTAGAGAAGAAAAAAACCCATTAGCTTGCTGTATTGGTATAATTGTATGTGCTGTTTTTGTGGCTTTTTATGTATGTAGTGCCTGAAAAATGAATTCTAAAAATTAGAATAGAAAAATGGGTTGATCCAGGTTTGTGTTGTGTATTAAAACATGCCATTTAGGCAATTTATGTATCCTATTATCTAAATGCAATTCAAGTTATGATATCAGTATGTTGTTGAAGTTATGTTTTCAATATCTAAAGAAACTTTGAATGATTGAATAGGCTTAAAAGTTGTATACATAAAAACATAACATATATTGAAAGTTATATAAACATCCTTGCCATAGTTAAATTTTCTAAAAGCTACCCAAAAAGAACAAATCTCCTAAAGTGTATAGTTTTATGAAGTTTAACATCACAAAAGTAAGCCTCAAACACCTAACAAGTTTGCAGCAGTTTATAAAATTCTAAGAGCTTACTAAAAAAAGCCTCCAAAAAAATAATGTTGCCACAGTCAAGTTTCCTAAAAGCTATTACAAGGCATGGTGAGATGCCCAAGATGACATATTTCTTCACTTCTTTGAATTGATGGAGGGTGGATTAGGGATGAATTTGAACAGTCTTGTTGTAGCTGTGCTTGCTGCTACCAATGTCTCCTTGGTAGCTGCTGTACTTGGTCCTGGCCTGACTTGTGATGGCTGTGGGCCAGGTGGAGCACCTTGAGATTGAGGTTGTAGTAGTGCAGGTTGACTTAGGGTAGGAGTGAACTGGGGCAAAGTGGGACAGGTGGTCTAAATATCTTCAACTTGGGCCTCATTTTTGAAGATTTTGGTTGAATTATTTGGTGGATTGTAGATGGAACTTGAAGTGAAAGTCTAAATAGTGTCCTTCTAGTTACAGGACCTGGCTTGACTTGGTCTACCACTAGAGCAAGTATTGCAGGTCTTGTATTGCTACCACAGATATGGAAGAAGTTGGATTCACAACACTTGAAACCTAGTTGTCATATATAAGAAAGTATTCATGAAATTTAGAGTAAATAATAGTTTGAGGGGTCAACATTTCACACTAATAGAATTAACTTACATTTGGAGTATGTTGCTGGCTATTGTTAATGTGATCCTGGCTAGATGGAATACTTTGGGTGTTAGGAACATCTAGTCCCTAACATTACATTAAACAAAGAGTTATATCATGAAGCAAAACCAATTATTCATATTACTACTTAAATACAGCACTTACATTATCATTTGGTGCTGACTGTGATAGTGGAAGGACAATTATTGATCGACTTGTACCACCTTTTTTGGACTTCTTGGTCTTAAGTTTTTAGTTGGGGTTAGATGAAGCACCCTTGCATGTCTTGTAATTATGTCCCGCTACACGACATTTACTACAAGTGACTTTAAATGATCTCTTCAGTTTGTCACCTTGCTGCATCATTGGTTCAGCCAAATCCTTCTGTCTGTTGTGCACCTTTGGCCTGCCTATTGGTCTCTTTATGATGGGAGGATCTGGCCTTGAATACTCAGTCCTTGTCCAAAACTCCTGACTTGGCACAGGTTGAATACTGCAACAGCCCAGACCACCCGCTAGTACGATATTGTCCGCTCTGGCACACAAGGCCTCACGGTTTTGTCTTTGACGATAGGGATGATAGCCGAAGCCCCCACACTCACTCATCAAAATGCGTCATGCAAGGGAGAGGTATCCACACCCTTATAAGGCATGCTTCGTTCCCCTCCCCAACCGATGTGGGACCTTACAATCCACCCCCTAAGGAAGCCCAGCGCCCTCGCTGGCACATCGATCCGGACTCCGGCTCTAATACCATCTGTAACAGCTCAAACCACCCGCTAGCACGATATTGTCCGTTTTGACACACAAGGCCTCATGGTTTTGCCTTTGACGATATGGATGATAGTCGAAGCCCCCCACACTCACTCGTCAAAACGCGTCATGCTAGGGAGAGGTATCCACACCCTTATAAGGCATGCTTCATTCCCCTCCCCAACCGATGTGGGACGTTACAAATACAATGTGCATATGTCTTATGGATTGACTCCATACATAACCATGGGTGCACATATTCCTTTGGATAATCATGCCTCTTCTTGATAGCACTTACTACATGGATACATGGCATGATTGAAATAGAACAACATCATGCACCAGTAAATAGTAAACCATATAATTGAGAAAAGAGTTAACAATTAATTAAAACTAACCAGTCAGCTGTCATTTGTTGCATGAGCAGGTTTGCTTGATAAGATCCACGTCCACCTTTGTATTTTTACGACTCACTTCAAATCTCTTACGATTGTCGTCACCTATCCACTCTGCAAGCCATTTGTTGCTGGGCCTTATAAGGCACTCCAGCCTCTTCTGCTGAACAGGTGCGAGCTTTCCAGGATAATTTTATAGTAACTCCTCATGCTTGACCATCCTCCTCATCAGATAGCACCTAATGTTTTCAGAGAATAGGCTTGCTTCTATAGTTTACTAACTTTGTGTTGAACACCTCACACATGTTATTTGTGAGGTTGTCCACTTTTGGTCCATGTAAGAAATAGGCCTTCACCCAACTTGCTAGCTCAAATTTTGACAGATATTCCCATGCACCCTGGTTAATTCCTTTGAGCTTCTCCATCTGTTCCTTGAATTCTAATATGGTGGTGCATTTAGCACAGTCCCAAACCACCTTCCGAATATACAAATTCTTAAATCGGTTGATAAAAATTTTTCAAATATGCATCACATAATTTCGGTGATGGGCATTTGGCATCATTGATTTCAAAGCATGTAGTAATCCCTACATAACAGTTGCACATTCATATACTAAACCAGCCTTCAATACATAACTACTAATTAGCAGTTGCACATTCATATTAACTAAACCAGCAGTCATCATACAATTGTTTATAGCTACTAAAAAATAACCTAGGATTCAACAACAGTTAACATTAAACAATTACCCAACACTAAGACAGAAGCAAAAAGTAAATAAGTGCATGCATAAGTAAAACAACCATCAATTGTGAACAAGTACCAAGTAGTTAAAGAATTATGGAGTTTACCTTTTGTTGGTTGGACATAAAATTCCAACCATGAGTCTGAACATCCCCCAAATCCTCTTGGAGTAGAGTCAGAAACCACTTCGAAGACTCCTTAGTTTTAGACCTTGCTACCCCGTAGGCAACCACATAAAATTAATTATTTGCATCTTGGGCCACTGCTGTGTGGAGTTATCCACCATAATAAGTCTTCAAAAAATAACCATCAAAATATATCAGCGGCCTACATCCACTCTTGAAACCCAACTTGCATGCCTCTAAACATATATAAAGCTTATCAAACACAGAGGGGGATTGAGGAATAGGATTGACACAATTTTGCCCTAGACCCTGGGTTGCTTCTTAATATCTCAAACAAGTAATCTCTCACATTAATGTACTGCTCCCTCTCATTGCCCATGATTCTCTCTCTTGCCTTTCTTACTGCTCTGTAAACCATTTTTGGATGTGCAGTGAGTGAGAATTCTTCTCCCAGAAAGTTAATAGCCTTACTTATCCTCATATGAGGCTGTGTACTCATTCTCTTCTCAACCTTCAAACTAATCCATTGTTGATCAGCCGCATTACTTCCTATGTCCCTTGCACATGTATGATCATTTTTGTAAGTCTTCACTTGGTAGCTGATGAGCGGATAATTTATACGCTTTTTGGCACTGTTTTTAGATAGTTTTTAGTAGGATCTAGCTACTTTTAGGGATGTTTTCATTAGTTTTTATGCTAAATTCACATTTCTGGATTTTACTATGAGTTTGTGTATTTTTTTGTGATTTCAGATATTTTCTGGCTGAAATTGAGGGACCTGAGCAAAACTCTGATAAAAGGCTGTCAAATGACTGCTGATGCTGTTGGATTCTGACCTCCCTGCACTCGAAATGGATTTTATGGAGCTACAGAACTCCAAATGCCGCGCTCTTAACGGAGTTAAAAAGTAGACATCCATAGCTTTTCATAAATATATAATAGTCCATACTTTATTCGAGATTAGATGACGCAAACTGGCGCTCAACGCCAGTTCCATGTTGCATTCTGGAGTCAAACGCCAGAAACACGTCACGAACCAGAGTTGAACGCCAAAAACACGTTACAACGTGGCGTTCAACTCCAAGAGAAGCCTCTGCACGTGTAAAGCTCAAGTTCAGCCCAAGCACACACCAAGTGGGCCCCGGAAGTGAATTTTTGCATCAATCACTTACTTCTGTAAACCCTAGTAGCTAGTCTAGTATAAATAGGACATTTTACTATTGTATTAGACATCTTTGGATTATTTTTGGGTTACCTGATGATCCTTTGATCACGTTCATGGGGGCTGGCCATTCGGCCATGCCTGGACCATCACTTATGTATTTTCAACGGTGGAGTTTCTACACACCATAGATTAAGGGTGTGGAGCTCTGCTGTACCTCGAGTTTCAATGCAATTACTACTATTTTCTATTCAATTCAGTTTATTTCTATTCTAAGATATTCGTTGCACTTCACCATGACGAATGTGATGATCCGTGACACTCATCATCATTCTCACCTATGAACGCGTGACTGACAACCACTTCCGTTCTACCTTAGACCGAACGCATATCTCTTAGATTCCTTAATCAGAATCTTCGTGGTATAAGCTAGAATTGATGGCGGCATTCATGAGAATCCGAAAAGTCTAAACCTCTTCTGTGGTATTCTGAGTAGGATTCAAAGATTGAATGACTGTGACGAGCTTCAAACTCGCGATTGTTGGGCGTGATGACAAACGCAAAAGAATCAATGGATTCTATTCCGACATGATCGAAAATCGACAGATGATTAGCCGTGCTGTGACAGAGACACCAATGATTTACATAAGTATTTCTATCTTTATTTTCTGTTTATTTATTATTATTATTCGAAAACTCCATAACCATTTATTATCCACCTAACTGAGATTTACAAGATGACCATAGCTTGCTTCATACCAACAATCTCCCTGAGATCGACCCTTACTCACGTAAGGTTTATTACTTGGACGACCCAGTGCATTTGCTGGTTAGTTGTGCGAAGTTGTGAAGAAAGTGCTGAGTTAGTAGATGTGCATACCAAGTTGAATGCCATTATTAGAGATCACAATTTCGTGCACCAAGTTTTTGGCGCCGTTGCCGGGGATTGTTCGAGTTTGAACAACTGACGGTTCATCTTGTTGCTCAGATTAGGTAATTTTCTTTTCAAAAATTTTTCAAAAATCTTTCAAAATTTTTTTTCTTTATTTTCGTTTTTCTAAAGATTAATTTTCAAAAAATCCAAAAAAATTAGAAAATAATAAAATCAAAAATATTTTGTGTTTCTTGTTTGAGTCTTGAGTCAATTTTTAAGTTTGGTGTCAATTGCATGTTTTAAAAGTGTTGCATTTTTTGAAAATTCATGCATGGTGTTCTTCATGATCTTCAAGTTGTTCTTGCTAAGTCTTCTTGTTTGATCTTGATATTTTCTTGTTTTGTATCTTTTGTTGTTTTTCATATGCATTTTTGCATTCATAATGTCTAGACATTAAAATTTTCTAAGTTTGGTGTCTTGCATGTTTTCTTTGCATAAAAAAATTTTTCAAAAATATGTTCTTGATGTTCATCATGATCTTCAAAGTGTTCTTGGTGTTCATCTTGACATTCATAGTGTTCTTGCATGCATCATAGGTTTTGATCCAAAAAATTTTCATGTTTTGGGTCATTTTTATGTTTTTCTCTCTCATCATTAAAAATTCAAAAATAAAAAAATATATCCTCCTTATTTTTCTCAAAATTTCGAAAATTTGAGTTAACTTAGTCAAAAATTAAAAAAAGAACTTAGCTATTTCTTATAAGTCAAGTCAAATTTTCAATTTTAAAAATCTTATCTTTTCAAAACTTTTTCAAAAATCAAATCTTTTTTCATTTTTCTTACTATTTTTTGAAAATTTTTAATTTGAATTTTAAAATCTTTTTCTTATCTTTAATTCATGATTTTCAAAAACTTCACTAACAATTAATGTGATTGATTCAAAAATTTGAAGTTTGTTACTTTCTTGTTAAGAAAGGTTCAATCTTTAAATTCTAGAATCATATCTTTTAGTTTCTTGTTAGTCAAGTAATTAATTTTAATTTTAAAAAATTAAACCTTTTCCAACTATATCTTTTTAATCATATCTTTTTATCATATCTTTTTAAATCATATCTTTTTCAAAAATTTGATTTCAAAATATCCCTTCTAACTTCTTATATTCTTATATTTTCAAAATTGATTTTCAAATCTTTTTCAACTAACTAATTGACTTTTTGTTTGTTTCTTATCTTTTTCAAAACCACCTAACTACTTTTCCTTCTTTAATTTTCGAAAATTTCTCACCCCTTTTTAAAATTCTTTTTTTTATTAATTAATTATTTCAAATTTTAATTCTAATTTTATTTCTTCCTTTAATTTTCGAAAATCACTAACTTATTTTTCAAAATTAATTTTCAAAAACTCCTCGCTTTCATCTTCTTCTATTTATTTATTTATTTACTAACACTTCTCTTCATCTCAAGAATCTGAACCTATCTTCACCCTTGTGTTTGGATTCTTACCTTTTCCTTCTTCTATTCCCTTTTTCTTCTACTGGCATAAAGGAATCTCTCTACTGTGTTAAAGAGGATCTCTATTATTATTTTCTGTTCCCTTCTTTTTCATATGAGCAGGAGCAAGGACAAGAATATTCTTGTTGAAGCAGATCCTGAACCTGAAAGGACTCTGAAGAGAAAACTAAGAGAAGCTAAATTACAACAATCCAGAGACAATCTTACAAAAATTTTCGAAAAAGAAGAGGAGATGGCAGCCGAAAATAATAATGCAAGGAGGATGCTTGCTGATTACACTACACCTACTTCCAAGTTTGATGAAAGAAGCATCTCAATCCTTACCATTGGAGCAAACAATTTTGAGCTGAAACCTCAAATGGTTGCTCTAATGCAACAGAACTGCAAGTTCCATAGACTTTCATCAGAAGATCCCTACCAGTTTTTAACTGAGTTCTTGCAGATCTGTGAGACTGTTAAGACTAATGGAGTAGATCCTGAAGTCTACATGCTCATGCTTTTCCCTTTTCCTGTGAGAGACAGGGCTAGAACATGGTTGGACTCACAACTTAAAGATAGCCTGGACTCTTGGGATAAGCTGGTCGTGGCCTTCTTGGCTAAGTTCTTTCCTTCTCAAAAGCTGAGCAAGCTTAGAGTGGATGTCCAGACCTTCAAACAAAAAGATGGTGAATCCCTCTATGAAGCTTGGGAAAGATACAAGCAGATGACCAAAAGGTGTCCTTCTGACATGCTTTCAGAATGGACCATTCTAGATATATTCTATTATGGCCTATCTGAATTCTCTAAGATGTCACTGGACCATTCTGCAGGTGGATCTATTCACCTAAAGAAAATGCCTGCAGAAGCTCAAGAACTCATTGACATGGTTGCAAATAACCAGTTCATGTACACTTCTAAGAGGAATTCTATGAATAATGGGACGCCTCAGAGGAAGGGAGTTCTTGAGATTGATGCTCTGAATGCCATATTGGCTCAGAACAAAATGTTGATTCAGCAAGTCAACATGATTTCTCAAAGTCTAAATGGATGGCAAAATGCATCCAACAGTACTAAAGAGGCATCTTCTGAAGAAGAAGCTTATGATCCTGAGAATCCTGCAATAGCAGAGGTAAATTACATGGGTAAACCTTATGGAAACACCTATAATTCATCATGGAGAAATCATCCAAATTTCTCATGGAAGGATCAACAAAAGCCTCAACAAGGCTTTAATAATGGTGGAAGAAATAGGCTCAGCAATAACAAGCCTTTTCCATCATCTTCTCAGCAACAGACAGAGAAATCTGAACAGAGCACCCAAAACTTAGCAAACATAGTCTCTGATCTGTCTAAGGCCACTTTAAGTTTCATGAGTGAAACAAGGTCCTCCATCAAAAACTTGGAGGCACAAGTGGGCCAGCTGAGTAAGAAAATCACTGAAACTCCTCCTAGTACTCTCCCAAGCAATACTGAAGAGAATCCAAAAAGAGAGTGCAAAGCCATTGACATAATCAAAATGGCCGAACATGGAGAGGAAGGGGAGGACGTGAATCCCAACAAGGAAGACCTCATGGGATGTCTGATAAACCACTATTTCATGGTTCATCTTGTGCTCAATTGAGTGGTTTTTATCAACTATTTACCCATTTATTCATACTAATCGCATGTTTTATATTTTCCTTCCTGATTTTGTGCTATGATTGAAAACATGCTTCTTTGATCTTATATTTGCTTATTATTAATCCTCTCTTATTACCATTAGATGCCTTGATATGTGTGTTAAGTGTTTTCAGATATTATAGGGCAAGAATGGCTTGGAGGATGGAAAGGAAGCATGCAAAAGTGGAAGGAATACAAGAAGTTGAAGAAGTTGTTAAGCTATCCAGCCTGACCTCTTCGCACTCAAATGGCTATAACTTTAGCTACAGAAGTCCAAACGATGCAGTTCTAATTGCGTTGGAAAGCTAACGTTCGGGGCTTCGATTTGATATATAATATACCATAGTTGCCCTGACGATAGGAGACGCGAACGCGTGATCCACGCAGACGCATCGCATCTGCGAACTTTAATCCGCGCGGCCGCGTGGGCGATGCCTCCGGGTCACTTGGCCGCGACCTGTACGGACCAAAAAGTGCTGGAAGTGACTTCTGGGCTGTTTCTGACCCAGTTTTTGGCCTAGAGAACACAGATTAGAGGCTATAAAGTGGGGGAATGCATCCATTCATAATCATGCTCTCATAATTCACTTTTCATGTTTTAGATGTAGTTTTTAGAGAGAGAGAGGTTCTTTCATCTCTCTTAGGATTTAGGTAGAGTTTTTAGAAATTAGGATTTAGGACTTCTCTTAGTTTTAGGAGTGACTCTCGATCCCAGGTTCAATGTTCTTTGTATTTATTTTCAATGTTCCATGTTTGGATTGATTTTCTTAATTAATGTTATTTGAGGTATTTCAGTTTATGATTGTTTTATTTATGAATGCTTTTTATTTAATTTAGATAGTTTCCCTTTTGGCTTTGGTTAAATAATTGGTGACTCTAGAGTTATCAAACTTATTGTTGATTGAAAATTGGATTTCTTCATTTCATTAATTCATATTCCAATAACTCTAGCCTTTCCCAAGGAAAGACTAGGACTTGAGGATTCGAATTAATTCGTCCACTTAACTTACCTTCATAGTTAGAGGTTAACAAAGTGGGAGAAAAATCCAATTCTCATCACAATTGATAAGGATAACTAGGATAGGACTTCCAGTTCTTATACTTTGCCATGCGTTTATTTTACAGTTATTTATTTATTTTTATTGCTTTGAAAATATGTCTGTGCCCATTGCTCAAATTCCAAAACCCCAAAACACACTTTTTCATAACCAATAATAAGAACATACCTCCCTGCAATTCCTTGAGAAGACGACCTGAGGTTTAAATACTCGGTTA
>NC_029780.3:33360495-33365555 GCF_000817695.3 Arachis duranensis
AAAGGGGTTTGTTACTTGTGACAACCAAAACGTTTGCACGAAGGGATTTCTGTTAGTTTAGAAGCTATATCTACAACGCGAATATTTTTATAAATTCTTTACTAGCAAAAATCCCTATGTCAAAATGGCGCCGTTGCCGGGGAATTGCAAACGTGTGCCTTATTATTGGTTATTGTAAATATTTTTCAAAAAAAAAAATATTTTTCTTTTACTTGTTTATTTGTTTTCCCTCTTCCCTTCTATTTCTGATATCTACTATGAATTCTCACCCCTCTCGCTTTGAGTTTGGTTCTAACTTTGTTGAAGGAAATAGAAACCACAGCAGGGATATGCATCAAGGTCAGACCAATCAAGGATGGATGGAGCCAAGAGGATCTGATAAACCCTTTAGGCAACAACACCTTCCAAGATATCATGGACGACTTTAGGCAACAACACCCTCCAAGATATCACGGACAACGACCATTCTACAATGCATACACAGCTGAAAGATATGGTGGACAACCTTGTAACTACCAACAAGCCCCACCCTGTGCTCAGAGATCATCCTCTCGACATAATTTCGAACCACCACACTCACAAGCTTCCTTTCACCATTCACCTCCATATGACCCTAACCCGTATCCACCATACCAACCACCTTATGAGCCAAATGAACCATACACAAAACCACCACCTCAATATACACCATCTCCTTATCATTATCAAGATGAACCACCTTCCTACCATGAACCCTTTTTTCCAACAAATGAACCCCCCTATCCACCCCAAACCTCCGTGGAGAAAGCATTGGCCAGTCTAAACTCTACTATACAAGCTCTCGCCGCCCAAATCGGATTACCAAATCCCTTCAACAATCAACCCTCAAGCTCTAGTGCACTTTCTTTTCAACCACAGAATGATCTATTCATCCCATCACCACTATCCAGGGAAGAGCACCCACATCCATCAATCCAAGAGCAACATGATCCCACTGATACAATTGACATGGAACAAGAAAGAGAGGATCATCTTCGCGAATCCATACTTCATAAGGAGCTAGAGGAGGCACTAAAGGTGAAGGTAGTAGACACCCTTGAAGTTGACAGCGCAGTTGAAGAACTAGTGAAAGAAGACAACAAGGTGGATTTTGTGCTTAAAGGTGAAGAAATAGTTGGAAGGAAAATCATTGAGGACGAATACGATTGCGTACTTAAATACCTAGATCAAGAAAGAAATCGATTACCTTTCCAACGTTCGGACCTTCAAAGAACTCCCATGGTTTCATGTGGGAAATCTACTGAAGAATGTAGCAGGAAGGAGAAATTGGGCACTCCGGTGGATAGTGAGTAGCACGATTTGATATTGGAACAAGTGGAGGAAGCCAGAATTATTGAAGAAGAAGAGGAGGCAGTGGTTGAAGACTTAGGAGATGCTGAACCTCCATGGAAAAGTCAAGTTATAGAGCATCCTTCAAAGACGTTTGAAGCTGATGTTGAGGACGGTGTACAACCTCCAAAGTATATCATGGTTGAAGACTTTGAAGGAGACGATTAAGAGATGGATTCAATCATTAATGAATTCTTATCTACATTTGAATCCTCTCCCATTGGACTTGACATGGAGATTACAGAAGAAGAAGCACAACCTCCCTTGCCCTTGGTGAACACTGAAGAAGAGATTGAATTGGAAGAAATCCACCAAGAGGAAGAGGTTGAAATTGAAGAAGCTTACAAAGAGGTGGAAGTTGTCAGAGAAGAGCACAAGGGAGTGGAGCTTGCACGTTCATTAGAAACACCTCCCCCTAAGTTGCCATCATCCTTCACAACATTCAAGTGGGTAAAATTCGTATCCCTTAGCTTTCTAATTCCACTTGAATATGGGCTACTGGAGACGGATGGTCAACTTAGAGCTCTCTGTGGCATTAAGAGTAAGAAGAAGATGGTCAGTGATAAGATTTATCCTGCAAGGTTCAACATGGTTCTGTGCTCAACATTTAAACGCAAAGGTTGGTGTAGAGCTCAACTGAATGGGTCTAGGAAGTTGTCTGGCTGCTTTAGTGAGAATTTAGATTGCCTGCCACCCAGTTGGAACACTAATGATCAACAAGAAGACGAGTGCAAAAGTACGGTTTGGGACCCCGGAATTCAGTCTAGCTATCAATACTCTTGAGGCCTTGTCACTTGCTTTAACTTGCTTGAAGGCTTTCTGTGCCTAGTTTGGGATCCCAGAGGCTATTGAAAGTACAAACATTGGTGGGGATTCCTGGATCAATACAAGCACAAGCCACCCTAGCAGGAAGCTCATCAAATGTCCAACTTAAGGACTATAACTAAAAGTGCTAGGTGGGAGACAACCCACCATGGTATGATTGTTCATTTTGCAATTTTAATTTTATTTAGTTTTGTTTGTTTTTGAGATTTATTTTATTTTATTGAACCTGGAACCATGCATAGCATTCACATTAAGCACTGCATTTGCATCTGCATATTGCATTAAAAAAATGGAAAAACACGCACGCGACGCGGCAGCGTCGCTGACGTGTCCGCGTCACTAGTGCGTTGGGAAGAAAAGAATTGAACAGAGAGTCACGCGAGAGCGTGGCTGGAGGCGCGCCTTTAGCATACTTTGACCCCACGCGACCGCGTCATGTGGAACTTTGGCCTCCACGCGACCGCGTCACCCACGCGGCCGCGTGCCATGAAAATCGACGTCAAAAAGGTGCATGGTCGAAAGTTGTGCTGGAATTGGGCTGGACTCGTGCTAGAAGCCCAAGCCCTCCCACGTGAACACGTGCCCCACGCGGTCGCGTAGTCTTTCAAAAATGGCCATCCACGCGATCGCGTCACCCACGCGACCGCGTCACCCAGATTTTTGGCAAAATAAGATTTTGAACAGAAAGTTGCGCGAGCGCGCGGCTGCCCTCGCGCCTGTAGCACGACTTCACTTACGCGACCGCGTGCCCCACGCGGCCGCGTCACTTGACAATAGTGCCAACCGCGCGAACGCGTCACTCACGCGTTCGCGTCGCCTGCGCCGCACATCTTATCCAGATCAGCCAAGATATCTTCTATTTTCTCCCCCAAATCTAAATATTTTGTTTTCATTCTTATTTCTTTCTTCCTTCCTTTCTTTTTCTTCTTTTTTCTTTTAATTGGTGTTGAAAATTTATTTGGGTCATTATTTCCCATATTTTGCTTATGGATTATTTGGGATTTGTTTAAACAATTATATATTATTATAAGGGTGCTTGCATGTTCTAATTAATATTTTCCATACCTTATTTAACATGCATGCTATGTGTTTGTGAAAACGCCCATATGGCATTTTGCACTATTTTTAGATTTCTTTTAAATCTACTACTCTAAATGCCTGCTTTTCACATAACCCCTTCTCTATTTTATTATTTAAATATAATTGCTTTTACAAATATATTATTAGTTTGGAAGACTTGGTAATCCAACTTGGACATTGAATGCTTGATCTATGCTATTCATGCCTTTGCCAGCATGCCAATAAACATCTTGCATTTAACTGTCATCACATGCACTTACTATATTTCCATTGATGACTTTTCACATGTAGTCATGACCATGTGTTAACATCATTTTTCTCTACTATGCATTGATTACCACCTTTCCCGCTCTCTTCCTTGCTGGATCCCCTAGCTTTACTTGTTACTTTCTTTTTCCCTTTTCAGGATGGCCACTAAAAAGGGTACAGAGAAAGCTACTCCCAAACCACCGGCAAGGAAAGGAACAAAAAGAGCACCAGCTGAGGAACCACAACCACCATCCACCTGCACATCTCAGCATGCACCGAGGACGGTGCAATCTTTAAGTGTGGGGAGGTCGATACCGATCTCCGCGGGTTAGTTAGTCCCTTCTCAACACCAATTTTTGTTTTTCATTGTTGCATTTGCATGTTTGATTGCATGTTTATTTTTTTTTTGTGCATATTTTACCACTTGGTTAAAGTAATATCTTCTTTTTCAAGTAATTTTTATAGTATTTCACTAATTTGAATAAAACTTTTTGAAAAACTTGTTTGAAGAAATATTATTTTGGAACATAGCTTAGAGCCCGAACACACAAAACCAGTGAGATTTTGAGCCTATTTGATTGGTTGCATTTTATCAACTAATATTTTATTTTTGGTGTGTGTTTTTCTCTCTAAAATTGTGATCTTTGTCTTTCTTAATTCTATATTTCCATTGTTTAATGTATGCATGCACTGATATGATTGAGGCCTTTGTTTCACTAAGCTTACATACCCATATGACCTTACCCTTTCATTATCCTTTGCAAACCAATTTGAGCCTAATATACCTATCTGTTCCTTACTTTAGCTCATTACTAACTCTAAGCGAAAAACAATAATGTCCTTAATTTGAATCCTTGGTTAGCTTAGACTAGTAAAAGTGCTCATGATTTAAGTGTGGGAAAATTGGGTTTGAAATTATTTGGTTTGAATAATTGGGTGTTGTATATTTTAGTGAAAATGTGAAAAATAATAGTTGAGCACATATTATTGCATTCAATACTTTAATCATATGCATTGAAAAAAAAGAGAAGAAAAGAGCAATTGATAAAAGGGGAAAAAATGCCCCAAAGTAAGTGTTGGTATTAATGCATATGTACTAAACTCAATGTTAGGATGCATGAACATGTGGAAAGCACAGTTAATGGGAAGTTAGATTTTGCATTTTAATTAAATGGATTGTCTTAAGTGGGAAGTTTATGTTAATTAAGGATTCAAATTTTAGTCCACTTGGCCAAATACAATCCTACCTTGACCCTAACCCCATTACAACCCTTAAAAGACCTCTTGATTTGTGTATTGGTGCATTAAATTTTTGTTGATTGTTAGATGAAGAGAAAGCTAGAGAAAGCAAGATTAGTAGAGAATTGAGAGAATTGACCCTAGACACTTGAGAGTTAGAGTGATATACACTACCAAGTAAGGGTTCAGCACTTAATTCTATGTTCCCTACTTTTATAAGCTATCTTCTTCTTGCAAGTTATTTGTGTTGTATTTTGTGATTTGAATTAGTGAAATCCAGTTCATATTTATTCTTGAAA
>NC_029780.3:33365605-33365955 GCF_000817695.3 Arachis duranensis
ACTTTTAACCAAGTAGGTAGAATCATTTTTGCATGTAGTTGCATTCATATAGATAGGTTGCATTTCATACATTCTATCATTCCCCTTCACTCTTTTAGTTCTCTTGAGTTTAGCATGAGGACATGCTAATGTTTAAGTGTGGGGAGGTTGATAAACTACTATTTCATGGTTCATCTTGTGCTCAATTGAGTGGTTTTTATCAACTCTTTACCCATTTATTCATACTAATCGCATATTTTATATTTTCCTTCCTGATTTTGTGCTATGATTTGAAAACATGCTTCTTTGATCTTATATTTGCTTATTATTAATCCTCTCTTATTACCATTAGATGCCTTGATATGTGTGTT
>NC_029780.3:33366006-33377199 GCF_000817695.3 Arachis duranensis
ATGGAAAGGAAGCATGCAAAAGTGGAAGGAATACAAGAAGTTGAAGAAGTTGTTAAGCTGTCCAGCCTGACCTCTTCGCACTCAAACGGCTATAACTTTAGCTACAGAAATCCAAATGACGCGGTTCTAGTTGCGTTGGAAATCTAACATCCGGGGCTTCGATTTGATATATAATATGCCATAGTGATCCACGCGGACGCGTCGCATCGGCGAACTTTAATCCGCGCGGCCCAGAAAGCGCTGGAAGTGACTTCTGGGCTGTTTCTGACCCAGTTTTCGGCCCAGAGAACACAGATTAGAGGCTATAAAGTGGGGGAATGCATCCATTCATAATCATGCTCTCATAATTCACTTTTCATGTTTTAGATGTAGTTTTTAGAGAGAGAGGTTTTTTCCTCTCTCTTAGAATTTAGGTAGAGTTTTTAGAAATTAGGATTTAGGACTTCTCTTAGTTTTAGGAGTGACTCTCGATCCCAGGTTCAATGTTCTTTGTATTTATTTATTTTCAATGTTCCATGTTTGGATTGATTTTCTTAATTAATGTTATTTGAGGTATTTCAGTTTATGATTGTTTTATTTATGAATGCTTTTTATTTAATTTAAATAGTTTCCCTTTTGGCTTTGGTTAAATAATTGGTGACTCTAAAGTTATCAAACTCATTGTTGATTGAAAATTGGACTTTTTCATTTCATTAATTCATATTCCAATAACTCTAGCCTTTCCCAAGGAAAGACTAGGACTTGAGGATTCGAATTAATTCGTCCACTTAACTTACCTTCATAGTTAGAGGTTAACAAAGCGGGAGAAAAATCCAATTCTCATCACAATTGATAAGGATAACTAGGATAGGACTTCTAGTTCTTATACTTTGCCATGCATTTATTTTACAGTTATTTATTTATTTTTATTGCTTTGAAAATATGTCTGTGCCCATTGCCCAAATTCCAAAACCCCAAAACACACTTTTTCATAACCAATAATAAGAACATACCTCCCTGCAATTCCTTGAGAAGACGACCCGAGGTTTAAATACTCAGTTATCAATTTTAAAGGGGTTTGTTACTTGTGACAATCAAAACGTTTGCACGAAGGGATTTCTGTTAGTTTAGAAGCTATATCTACAACGCGAATATTTTTATAAATTCTTTACTAGCAAAAATCCTAACGTCAACGTCTCTCAAGCAAGAAGGAGTTCCCCATTGAGGACCTAAAGGAATCTGAGGCTCATATAGAGACCATAGAAATCCCATTAAACCTCCTTCTGCCATTCATGAGCTCTGAAAACTATTCTTCCTCTGAAGAGGATGAAGATGTAAATGGAGAGCAAGTTGCTCAATATCTAGGAGCCATCATGAAACTGAATGCCAAGTTGTTTGGCAATGAAACTTCGGAAGGTGAACCTCCCTTGCTCATTAGTGAACTAGATACTTGGGTTCAGCAAACTCTACCTCAAAAGAGACAAGATCCTGGTAAATTCTTAATACCCTGTACCATAGGCACCATGACCTTTGAGAAGGCTCTATGTGACCTAGGGTCATGCATAAATCTTATGCCACTCTCTGTAATGGAGAAACTAGGAATCATTGAGGTACAGCCTGCCATATTCTCATTACAAATGGCAGACAAGTCAGTAAGACAAGCTTATGGATTGGTAGAGGACGTGTTGGTAAAGGTTGAAGGCCTTTACATTCTTGTTGATTTCATAATCTTAGACACTAGGAAGGAGGAGGATGAATGCATCATCCTTGAAAAACCTCTCCTAGCCACAGCAGGAGCTGTGATAGATGTTAACAGAAGAGAATTAGTCCTTCAATTGAATGGGGACTACCTTGGGTTTAAGACCTAAAGGTGTTCTTCTGTATACATGGAGAGGAAGCATGAAAAGCTTCTCTCAGTACAGAGTCAAACAAAGCCCCCACAATCAAACTCTAAGTTTGGTGTTGAGAGGCCACAGCCAAACTCTAAGTTTGGTGTTGGGAGTCTACAACATTGACCTGATCACCTGTGAGGCTCCATGAGAGCCCACTGTCAAGCTAGTGATATTAAAGAAGCGCTCATTATGAGGCAACCCAATTTTTTATATATCTAATTTTATTTTTCTTTTATTGTTCTTTTATGTTTTATTAGGTTCATGATCATGTGGAGTCACAAAATAAATACTAAAATTAAAAACAGAATCAAAAACAGCAGAAGAAAAAGCACACCCTGGAGGAAGGGCTTACTGGCGTTTAAACGCCAGTAAGGAGCATCTCCCTGGTGTTCACTACTAGAACAGAGCATGGATCTGGCGTTGAACACCAGAAACATGCAGCAATCTGGCGTTTAAACGCCAGGATTGCACACTGAGGAAAGCTGGCATTCAACGCCAGAAACATGCTGCAGACTGGCGTTGAACACCCAAAACAAGCATAAAGCTGGCGTTTAACGCCAGAAACAAGCATCAATCTGGCGTTATACGCCAAGATTGCATGCAGAGGGTGTTTTACACGCCCAATTGGTGCATGGATGTTAAATCCTTGACACCTCAGGATCTGTGGATCCCACAGGATCCCCACCTACCTTAACTCACCTTCTCTCTTCTTCACCAATCACCTCAATCTCTTTTCCTTATCACCTCTTCACCACTCACATCCATCCATCCTTTCCACCCAAACCCACCCTAAATGGCCAAAACACAAACCTCTCTCCCTCTCCTCCATCTCTTCCTCTTCTTCTTCTATTCTATCTTCTCTTTGCTCGAGGGCGAGCAATATTCTAAGTTTGGTATGGTAAAAGCATAGCTTTTTTGTTTTTCCATAACCACCTATGGCACCTAAGGCCGGAGAAACCTCGAGAAAAGGAAAAGGGAAGGCAATTGCTTCCACTTCTGAGTCATGGGATATGGGGAGATTCATCTCGAGGGTCCATAGCTCAGTAGTAGAGCATTTGACTGCAAATCAAGAGATCTCTGAGATACCTCAGGGGATACATTTTCCTCCACACAATTCTTAGGAGCAACCAAGGATAGGAGCACCAAAATCACTAGGGATCAAGCAACAAAGGCAAAGAATAGACATAGAGGAACTCAAGGACATTATTAGTCCTTCAAGAAGAAGGCACCACCATCACTAAGGTGGACTCATTTCTTGTTCTCATTTCTCTGTTTTTTCATTTTTTATGCTATATGTTTGTTTATGTTTTGTGTATCTACTTCATGATCATTAGTATTTAGTAGCTATGTCTTAAGGCTATGAATAATTCCATGAATCCTTCACCTCTCTTAAATGAAAAATGTTTTTAATACAAAAGAACAAGAAGTACATGAGTTTCAAATTCATCCTTGAATTTAGTTTAATTATATTGGTATGGTGACAATACTTTTTATTTTCTGAATGAATGCTTGAACATTGCATATTTTTTATCTTGTTGTTTATGAATGTTAAAATTGTTGGCTCTTGAAAGAATGATGAACAAAGAGAAATGTTACTGATAATCTGAAAAATCATAAATCTGATTCTTGAAGCAAGAAAAAGCAGTGAATAGCAAAAGCTTGCGAAAAAAATTTGGCGAAAAAAATTAGAAAGAAAAAGAAAAAGCAAGCAGAAAAAGCCAATAGCCCTTAAAACCAAAAGGCAAGGGTAAAAAGGATCCAAGGCTTTGAGCATCAATGGATAGGTGGGCCCAAGGAAATAAAATTCAGGCCTAAGCGGCTAAATCAAGCTGTCCCTAACCATGTGCTTGTGGCATGTAGGTCCAAGTGAAAAGCTTGAGACTGAGTGGTTAAAGTCGTGATCCAAAGGAAAAAGAGTGTGCTTAAGAACCCTGGACACCTCTAACTGGGGACTTTAGCAAAGCTGAGTCACAATCTGAAAAGGTTCACCCAGTCTTGTGTCTGTGGCATTTATGTATCCGGTGGTAATACTGGGAAACAAAATGCTTAGGGCCACGGCCAAGACTCATAAAAGTAGCTGTGTTCAAGAATCAACATACTTAACTAGGAGAATCAATAACACTATCTGAAATTCTAAGTTCCTATAGATGCCAATCATTCTAAACTTCAAAGGAAAAAGTGAGATGCCAAAACTGTTCAAAAGCAAAAAGCTACAAGTCCCGCTCATCTAATTAGAATTATGATAAATTCATATTTTTGGATTTTACTATGAGTTTGTGTGTTTTTTTATGATTTCAGGTATTTTCTGGCTGAAATTGAGAGACCTGAGCAAAACTCTGATAAAAGGCTGTCAAAGGACTGCTAATGCTGTTGGATTCTGACCTCCCTGCACTCGAAATGGATTTTATGGAGCTACAGAACTCCAAATGTCGCGCTCTTAACGGCGTTGAAAAGTAGACATCCATAACTTTTCAGCAATATATAATAGTCCATACTTTATTCGAGATTAGATGACGCAAACTGGCGCTCAACGCCAGTTCCATGTTGCATTCTGGAGTCAAACGCCAGAAACACGTCACGAACCAGAGTTGAACGCCAAAAACACGTTACAACATGGCGTTCAACTCCAAGAGAAGTCTCTGCACGTGTAAAGCTCAAGCCCAGCCCAAGCACACACCAAGTGGGCCCCGGAAGTGGATTTTTGCATCAATCACTTACTTCTGTAAACCCCAGTAGCTAGTCTAGTATAAATGGGATATTTTACTATTGTATTAGACATCTTTGGATTATTTTTGGATTACCTGATGATCCTTTGATCACGTTCATGGGGGCTAGCCATTTGGCCATGCCTGGACCATCACTTATGTATTTTCAACGGTGGAGTTTCTACACACCATAGATTAAGGGTGTGGAGCTCTGCTGTACCTCGAGTTTCAATGCAATTACTACTATTTTCTATTCAATTCAGTTTATTCCTGTTCTAAGATGTTCGTTGCACTTCACCATGACGAATGTGATTATCCGTGACACTCATCATCATTTTCACCTATGAACGCGTGACTGACAACCACTTCCGTTCTACCTTAGACCGAACGCATATCTCTTAGATTCCTTAATCAGAATCTTTGTGGTATAACCTAGAATTGATGGCGGCATTCATGAGAATCCGAAAAGTCTAAACCTTGTCTGTGGTATTCCGAGTAGGATTCAGGGATTGAATGACTGTGACGAGCTTCAAACTCGCGATTGTTGGGCGTGATGACAAATGCAAAAGAATCAATGGATTCTATTCCGACATGATTGAGAACCGACAGATGATTAGCCATGCTGTGACAGAGCATTTGGACCATTTTCACTGAGAGGATGGGATGTAGCCATTGACAACGGTGATGCCCTACATACAGCTTGCCATGGAAAGGAGTAAGAAGGATTGGATGAAGGTAGTAGGAAAGCAGAGATTCAGAAGGAGCACAGCATCTTCATACGCCTATCTAAAATTTCCATCAATGATTTACATAAGTATTTCACTTGCTTCATACCAACAATCTCTGTAGGATCGACCCTTACTCACGTAAGGTTTATTACTTGGACGACCCAGTGCACTTGCTGGTTAGTTGTGCGAAGTTTTGAAGAAAGTGCTGAGTTAGTAGATGCGCATACCAAGTTGAATGCCATTATTAGAGATCACAATTTCGTGCACCAGTAGCATTGCAGAGATTTGTTGTATGATAAATGAACCACCCATGGACACTCATCATCCATGCATCCCACCCTAACTCTCTCTTTGTCATTCTTAATCCACCTAAGCTCCCTACCCTCAACAATGAATGAGCCGTTCACAACTTTCTTAAATCTCTCTATGGTGGCAAACATAGTCTCTAACTAAAACATCCCCTCTCCAAAGGCATAATCATCATCAAACTCAGGGAATTTATACTTGCTAGATTCATCATCTGATGATATAGGTGTATGTAAATTCTCAGATTCATAATCATATACCGAATCATCATCGTCATCTTGGACTTCCCTCACATAGAACCTAACATTTTAGTCTCTGTTGGGTTGTGGATCTATGTTGGGTTGCACATTAGGACCAGGCCCAACATTAGTTTTGGCCTACTGCTCATTGGGCCCTATCCTGGCCTGTTGTCTTCTAGTATATTAGATGCACCTAATCCACTACTTTGTCCCTGCTTCTTCCACGTCTTCCTGTTTCTTTTAGTACCTGTCTTCTTTGCAGCTGGCTTCTTTGGAGACACAACTTTTTTTTCCTTCATTACTCTTTGCCTTTTGCTACCATTGTCATCAGCACTGTTATCATCTTCATCACTGTCACTTTTAAACCCGGGTGGTGGAGGTTTGTAGGGCTCATCCTTTGTACTCTCGTACCCATCATCAGATGACGAACTCTGAAGATCCACCAAAACCTCTTCTGCGACAGGACTGTTACTTTGGTTTCCAGCATCCTCCACAATCTCAGGCTCATCAACAGGGTGATCAAAGTATAGGTAAAACTCGTCCGTTTCTGTATTCTTCATTTTATTCTCTTGCATTGTATTAATCCTTGCATCCCCTGTCAAAATATGCAGCCCAGACTCAACATCACCATTCCTTAGATCATACCAATAAACTGTCTTGTATGATTGGTACCCCAAGCCCTTGAATAGTGTGATCAAGTCTTTGAAATTCACAAAATTCATGTCAATTTCGAAAAACTTCTCTACCTTCCCATTTTTATAAACCAGAGTGCCATTACTTTCTCTCACAAAATTACCTCCATGGTGAAAAATAAGCACCACAAACACATCAATAATCTGAAAAATAAAAAACAAAAACAAAAAATAATGATCAAGAAGTACTCTTTTCACATATCAAAAAGTAATGTCCTTCAAAAGATAGAAACAAAAATCACCTCAGAAGCTTTCTTTGCCCTAACAGTTAATCAATTTCAAAGAAAAAACTCCAATACTTTTTTGACAACACTATCAACATGCACGTTCAGTCCTTTCACAATACAGTTCATACTTGCATAAGCATTGAATCTAACGATCCACTAACTAATCAACACAACTAATTCTTACCTTCGGTGACGAACACAGCGACAAAGACAACAATGGAGCGTTCTCCCTCTTCCACAGCCACTGCACACCGCAACCATCTTAGCCTGGGTAGTGGTTTTTTTGGAGGGAAAAATAAAGTATAGTGATCATTGGTATTCTTAGGGTTTAATGTAATTCAGTAAGAATGGTATGGGTGTAATGGGTATTGTATACAACTTAAGGGATGAGAGTGTATGTAAGGGGTCAAACGCGAAACGACGTAGTTTTTAGGTTGAGGGACTTATTTGTCCAATTTTTGAAAGTATCCATCCACTCATCAGTCCACGTGTCAATCCGTGATGGCAAATCATCAAAACGGGAACCACGTCAGATTTTTCTATTGGGTCTGACAGAGGCATTTGGAAGGAGGGACTCATCCGTCCAAGTTTTGTGAAGGTTAAGAATTTAAAAATATTTTCAAATGATCAGGGACGAAAATGTCTACGGGACAAAAGATCAAAGACCTATTTATCATTTTCTCTAAATTTTATCTATCCATGTAGAAGGATAGGTGTCGAGAGAAAAGAGAACTAAAAAATCTACAAAAATAGAAGTAACATGGCCTGAAGAGTTGGGCCTACAAAAACTGAAAAAGTTTGTAAATTGTAATAAACTAATTATCGACCCATGTGTTTTTAGATTTTTTTCTAATGATTCTCATCACCATTTCCTAATGAGATGTTTATTTGCAATCATATTTAAAAATAAATTAAGTGGATACGAATTTATTTTTTTATAAAGATCGCCTCGCTTCAATTGCATGTAGAAAAATCAATGCACTAAAATGTTGAATTTTAATGATATACTGAAGTCATTTATTGTTTGTTATATTAATTTTGTGTTTGGAATTTTATTATTGGCGAATATTATATTTGTACCTTATACAAAATTAGATGATATTATTAGTGAAAAATTAAGTATTAAATATCTATACATTAGTGTTTTTCAGTATAAATTAATTATTTTGTAGTTTTCTACTGTTATTGTGTTGCTAGCAAAAGAAAAATAATAATATTTTAATAGATTTATAAGTAGATTTTAACCTTAATTAGATAATATTTTCGATTAGGTTGTGATAAATAAATAAAGTAATATGAGTAGGAAATAATATCATTTTCAGTATAATATGTTGTAGATTGACCTAATTTATATTGTTATTGTAATTTAATTTTTTTAATACGATTACAAATAAATTTTATTAAAAAATAGTGGTGAATTAGCAATAAATTAAAAAACATGTGAATTTATTATTACAAGCTTTTTTAGTTTTTGTGGGCTCTAACTTTTCAGATCTTGTTACGTCTAATTTTGTAAATTTTTAGTTTTTTTTTCTCTATTTAACATCTATCCTTCTCTTCTATATGTATAGATAAAATTTGAAATCTACACCGTAACATTAGCCTTAGTATAATAATACATTCAACAATGTTAGAAAACAAAGAGGATATTAGCCAAAAATAAGCCAAATATTTTTGGGTGAATCTAAAACCTCTACGTAAATAGTGGTTATGCTAGGCATTAGGATATTTCTTTTCTTTGTAAATTGGATGGTTCTAAATCTATTTTTTGATTTATCGTGTTTTAGGCATTTAGAGAGAAAAAGAAGGTAAAGAGACGAAAACTAATTAAATCAATTTCCATTTGAATGTGGTGAAATATTTAATAACCAATATTTTAAATCATAAATAAATAAATTAATATACATGGATGTTTCTTCTGTTAAGTATTAGAATGTTTCTTTTTCATACTAAATAGATGTTCTTTTATATATATTTTAAATATTTTTGTATTGCAAATGTGAATATCTTTATTTTTTTAAGAATTTCATAGTTTTTTAAGAATTTCTCTTCTTCATTCTTTCATTTCCAAAGTTTGATGAAAGCTTCTCTAAATTCGAATCTGAACCCGAATTTCTTGGCTTGGAACGAACAATGGCTGTTCAAGGTGAAGGACCTTCTAGATTCGATTCTGTTTCGTCGATCAGGTGAAATCTACACACTATTTCTCAGTGTGTGCCAGAAAGCCTCTTTGGTTGATGGTATCATAGTGAATACCTTCAATGATTTGGAACCAGAGACCATGAGAGCTTTACAAAACGGTTCTCATCCTTCTCATTCTATTTTTTCGATTGGACTCATTGTTGCTCAACCCAACCAAAACCAAGATGAGAATATTCATGAATGTGTTGCATGGTTGAACCGTCTGTCATCGAAATTTGTATTGTATATATGTTTCAGAAGTGGTGGAACACTCTCTCAGAAGCAAGTGAATGAGATAGCATTTGAATTGGAATTGAGTAGACACAAATTCTTGTGGAGGTTTTTAAAGGTAGATAAATTAATATGGAAGAGAAGATGAAGATTTTTATAAGCTTTAATTAGGTTTACTTAATCAGTTTAAAATTTTTTAAATTTTAAATTTAAAAATTTAAAATTAATTATTAATAATTATAATTAATTGAGTTGTTCATTTTTGGTTGATTAGACATTTGGTTGCTTATACTTTTCCTAATACATTTTAAAAGAAGCTTTCAAGTTCCCTATGCCAAAAATTTAAAAATATAAAAAATATTCATCTCAGAAATGCGTCAAAAGTAAAACGTGTGTTTTAGTATCAATATTTAAAAGTGAATATATTTAACTAGTCAAACATTTTTCAAAGCAGTTTTTATCTTAAAAAACAATGGCGCAGATACAAAAAAAATATTTATCCTTTCTACACATTTCAAGGAACAAAAAGATGGAAACGAAATAAAAATTTTGAATAAATCTTTAAAAAGGCAAAAAAATGAAAAAAAAAAAGAAGTGCAAATTTTCTTTAAACTTTCTTCTAATTATTCATTCACTTTTATAACTCTTCTAACTTAAAAAAGATTTCATAATTATAACCTAAACAGCTTAATTTTTAAATCCTGATCCAAATTACACACTTATAATTGTGACAACAATTCACATCTATCAGAAAAACATCATAAAACTACACATAAATATGATAGTTTATTTTCAATCTGAAATTGTTAAATTTTTAAACTTCTCATTATACCTGAGAAACTAACCCTTTACATGAAACTAAACTCATAACTAAATTTAATCTAAACAAAATTATTCGAAAAGCAAAAAGTCTCAACTGCGACTAAAATCTAAATCATTAGGTATTCGATAATAATAATAATAATGGAACCTAGATATTAATATATAGGGTCAACTAACATAAAATTATCGCTGTATTACGGGGCAAATAACCTAAAGAAATAAAATGACAATGGTATTTATGTAGATTTTCTAAAATAAAAAACGTTACATAAAAGTTTTGATACGTAATTTTATGTAAATCGAATTAGAATATATCAATTTAAGGGCATAAGTGGTAAATCGAATAAGTGGTAAATCAAATGAAATAAATTTAATTTAATAGTGATTTGAAACACACTCATTGTAATTCGAATTTAGGTGTTTTAAATTATAGATTGTTGTATTGCCCATTGTAAATCAATATAAGTGGTTTCGAATTAGGTAAATGTACTACTTCAATTTACATGAGAAGTTCGTGGCTTTGTAATTGAGGTAGGCTGGTTCGATTTAGTGGGGATAAGTCTATATAAACATAATGTAATTAAATACTTAAATCTTAGAGTTTAATTGTTAATATAATTTAGTTTGTTCATTTTCTAACTTAAAAGAATTTGTTTTGTCGTTCTGCAGCCACATTGATATATTAGTAGGATAAAGAGGCAACATGGTATGTCCTTTGACGATAGGATCATACGTATCTACAGATGGTCAGATTAACTCATTTTGCAAAGCTCAACGACCACTAATTTAGGTTGGATGAGACACTGGTTAGTGTATTTGTTGAGTAGTGGAGGTCTGAGACTCATACTTTTCACATCCTATTTGGGGAGTGCACGATTATGCTTTAGGATATTGCATACCACTTAGGCCTCCCTATCGACGGACATTACGTGAGTGGTTGCCTGATGGATTTTAAAGTGTTCATTGAAGGAGCACGAAATGTATAAGATTGGTTTTAGGAATTGTTGGGTATGTTGCCTTCGACGAATTGCATTAACAAATTCACTGTAAAGTGTACTTGGATGCGGCAGATATTCATCCACCTACCTCATGACATAGACGAGGAGCGAGACGGTTAGGAGGTACGTGATGACATACATCATGATGCTATTATTCACATAGCTTTTTGGTGACAAATTCAGTACACGAATA
>NC_029780.3:33377491-33386446 GCF_000817695.3 Arachis duranensis
ATAAATTTTTTTTATATTTTCAATGTATTAAATATATCAAAATTTTAAAATTATTATTATACTTTTAAAATGTGTCTTTAAAATACAAAATAACTAAATCTATTTAATAAAATAATTTTTATTTTGATATGAGGGCAAATACTATTTTAAAATGGGGGTACATATATATTTACATGTATATTTTTTTTTGGTATATTTTGAAGATGTTAGTTGCACGCACAAGTTTGTCGGTGCATAGCAAAATTGAATATTATTTTTAATAAAAATATTAGGAACCAACATTTTTAGTAAAAAACTAAAAGTAGGTAATGGTTCAAATACAAGACAAATATAAGTAAAAAATATTAATCATTTAATATTTATTCTGTCTAATTTGGATATATTTTCATTCAATTGATGAATTTCGTTACTTTCGGGATAAGTTAATCTTGTAAAACATTACTTAGCATTCAGAGGGGATAAAATAATCCGATGAAGCTAATTAAATAAGGTGCTAAATCATCCTAAGACATATATGACAAGTCAAACCATTGAAGTATTACTATTTTCACTATCCTACTTATCATGCACGTAGTTACACACCATTGAGCATTGCAAGCCCCAAATAAAGAAAATGACAAGTTACTAGCTGCTCAATAAATTCTTTTCATTTTTACAAAGTCCATATATATATTGACCAAGTCACAAATCTAATATAGTAGCCAACCGACATTTAATTTGAGGATAATATATGAGAGATGATACAGCTCTCTTTTTTTGTCCTGAGACAAGGACAAATGACTTCCTACCAATTTTTTGCACGATAATCAATTTTTTTAATGAATTTAATTAGGATTTTTTTAAATAATTTATTGAAATAGACCATTTGTAACATTTTTATCAAATTACATCTTATGTTTTATTTCATTTACAATATATATAAACGAAATATATGTAGTATTAATTCATTTACACGGTAAACAAAATTCGTGAATAATTATGACGTGTACAGTGTAAATAAGATACTTAACAACAAATTTCAACAGTTATAAAAAGATGTGTAATTCTTTGTATTTTTCACTAAATATTTCACTACTTCTCTACCTTTTTCTTAAAAAATAAACAAAAATATCCAGTAGTAATGGATATTTTGGTTGTAAGTGTGTATTCCAACTGCCGCATAAAAAACAGTGATAATTGGGTGATATTTGAGTGTGAGAATCCCAACCTATTATGTATCTGGTGAGTAAGTTCTTTGTCCGAGTTGAAGAGTCTGATATTGAGTAACGTCGGTGGTAGCGGGAGAAAAGAGATCGAAATGGTAGGGTATAGGATGCTAGCACCAATGAAAATGGAGTTTTTCAGTTTTGTCTATTTTGATCCATGGCGACGAGCATGTGCGCCTGATGTTTGACATCTATGGGAGAATCATTGCAGAACAGGTGACTGAGCTTTTTGCAGAGGTTGGTGATGTCGACGGCGGTGGATTTAGGAGTCGGACTTTGTGCAAGATGACCCATCTCTTGCACCTCCACCGATTCACGTGGCTAGTCCAGTGGAAGACATGGACGTTGATAGTGAGGACTCAGACGAGAAGTATTTTGCGAATGCAACGAGAACGGTTCTTCTGAAGATGATGACGAGGAGAAGTTTGTACTGGAGACCCCGATCGAGCCATCACGTCAGTATCTTCTGTCTGCCCTGCACCCAATTTTGGTCTTGTCATCCGTCCCCAGTCACTATCATACATTGGATCCAGACGTGATGCAAGAGAAAAATTCATTTTTCAACACGGGTGAAGACGATTATAACTTAGACGGTGGTATGGAGTTTCGAGATGGCCACAGATTCAAAAGCAGAGATGCAGTGTGATAAATCACTATTTTATGATTTATCTTGTGCTCAATTGAGTGGATTTTATCAACCTTTCATACACTTATTCATACTAATTGTTTCCCTTCCTGATTTTGTGCTATGATTGAAAACATGCTTCTTTGGACCTTAAAATTGCTATGTTTAATCCTCTCTTATTACCATTAGATGCCGTGATATGTGTGTTAAGTGATTTCAGGGATTACAGGGCATGAATGGCTCAGAGGATGGAAAGGAAGCATGCAAAGTGGAAGGAATACAAGAAGTTGAAGAAATTGCTAAGCTGTCCAGCCTGACCTCTTCGCACTCAAACGGTCATAACTTGAGCTACAGAGGTCCAAATGAGATGGTTCTAGTTGCGTTAGAAAGCTAACATCCGAGGCTTCACAACGATATATAATTTTCCATAGCTTCCTCGAAGTTGGGCGATGCGAACGCGTGGATGACGCGTCTGCATCGCATCTGCAAAATCTCAATCCACGCAAAGGCGTGGATGACGCCTCCGCGTCACTTTGCCGCGACCTGTACGAACCAGATTTCACAATCAACGATTTCTGGGCTGTTTTTGACCCAGTTCTCGGCCTAGAAAATACAGATTAGAGGCTATAAAGTGGGGAAATCCATTAATTCATCATCATTCATTCATAACACACACTTTTCACAATTTAGATGTAGTTTTTAGAGAGAGAGAGGTTCTCTCCTCTCTCTTAGATTTTAGGATTAGGATTTCATTTAGTCATTAGGATTGTTTCTTCGTACCAGGTTCAATAATTTATGTTTCTCTTCTATTTTTATTTACTTTGAAGCTTTTATTTTTATTTGATTTATGTTGCCCAATTGGCTTATGAACTTTTCCATATTAGAATTGACATCTCCATTCAATATAATTTGAGGTATTCCAGATATTTATGATTTTAATTTAGCTTTCCATATTCTTGGTTCTAGTTGATTAATTGGTAACTCTTGAGTTATCAAACTCATCGTGATTGATAATTATCATTCTTGCTGATTAATTTAGATTCCTATAACTCTAGTCTTTCCTTAAGGAGTTGACTAGGACTTCAGGTGTTAAATTAATTTGTCCACTTAACTGACCTTCATAGTTAGAGGTTGACTTAGTGGTAGCAGAATTATAATTCTCATCACCATTGATAAGGATAACTAGGATAGAACTTCCAGTTTTCATACCTTACCAAGAGATTTCTTCGTTATTTATTTATTAATTTCTGCAAACCATTTCTCTTGCTCAAAACCCTTTTCAAACCCAAAAACATTGTTTTTCATAACCAATAATAAAACACACCTCCCTGCAATTTCTTGAGAAGACGACCCGAGGTTTAAATACTTCGGTTTATAAATTTTATTGGGTTTGTTACTTGTGACAACCATACGTTTGTAAGAAAGGTTGATTGCTTAGTTTAGAAACTATACTTGCAATGAGAATTTACTATAACTTCTAAACCATCAATCTTCAGTTCTTCAAAATGGCGCCATTGCCGGAAAATTGCAAACGTGTGCCTTATTGTTGGTTATTGTAAATATTTTTCTTTTACTTGTTTATTTGTTTTTGTTTTCCCTTCTTATTTCTAATAGTTACTATAAATTCTCACCCCTCTCACTTTGAGTTTAGTTCTAATTTTGTTGAAAGGAATGGAGGCTATCACAAGACTATGCATCACGGTCAAAGCAATCGAAGATGGATGGAGCCAAGAGGATCTGATCACCCCTTTAGGCAACAACACCCTCCAAGATATCACGAACAGAGACCATTCTACAATGCATACCAAACTGATAGATATGGTGGACCCCCTTGTAGCTACCAACAAGCCCCACCCTATGCCCAGAGACCATCCTCTCAACATAGTTTTGAACCACCATACTCACAAGCTTCTTTTCACCATTCGCCACCGTATGATCCTTATCTGCCCCAATGCCAATCCAATTACTCCCAAGAACCATCACTCCCCTATGCACCATGTCCATATCCATCAAGCCAAGAATCACAGGTTCCCTTCGAAGAATCAGTAGACCAATTTCATGCAACCCTTCATCAACTGGAGCAAGCAATAAATCAATTATCTTCCAAACGTTCGGACACTCAACAAACCCCCATGGCTTCATGTGGAGAATTTAATAACGAACGTAGCATGAAGGAGACACTAGAAACTCCAGTAGACAGTTTAGAGCATAACCCCGTACTAGAACAAGTAGAGGAAGCTGTCATTATAGAAAAAGAAGAGTTGGTTGAAGATTTAGGAGATGCTGAACCTCCGTAAGAATCCAGAGTTATGGAGAATTCCGTCAAAGACGTTACAATTGATGTTAAGGAGGATAGTACACAACCCCCAAAGCAGGCATCCTATGAAGAATTGGACGGAATAACCCAAGACGTATGTTTTCCTGATGATGATGATCACAAGTTAAGTCCTCTTAGTAATGAACTTATATCCGCAAGTGAATTCTTCGAGATAGGAGAATCTTTCCCAAGTGAATACGAAGATGATGCAAAGGTAGACTTTTATCAACCTCCTAATTATGACTCAAGTGATAAGGAAGATATCAGTGACTTTGATCCAGACATGGTTGAAATGGAAGAAATTTACAAAGAAGTGGAGGAATTCACTGAAGACCACAAGGGAGTAGAGCTTGCAGAACCACTATCCCAAGGCCATTACCACCCAATACAAACTTCAAGTGGGTAAATCCTTAGCTTTCATCTTTACTTTTCCACTTGAGTATGATTTACTTGAAACAGATGGCCAGCTTAGAGCTCTTTGCAGCTTTAAGAATAAAAGGAAAATGACTCGCACTCAGCGCTGGTATGCAAGATTCAATGAGGTTTCACACTTTAATTTGAGGTGCAAGAATTGGTGTCAAGCTCAATTGAAAGGATCTCGGAAGCTGTTTGGTCACTGCAGTGAGAATTCAGATTACTTACCACCCAGCTGGAAAAATGCATATCAAGACAAAGATGGGTGTAAAAGTATAGTTTGGGATCCTGGAATCTGTTCTGACATTCAACACCCCGGGAGCCTGACAACATGTTTGAAACTACTCAAAGGCTTTACGTGCCTTGTTTGGGACCCCGAAGGATGCTGGCATTCCAAACACTGGTGGAGATTTATGGATGAATTCAAGCACAAGCCACCATAACAGGAAGCTCATCAAATGTCCAACTTAAGGACTTTAACTAAAAGTGCTAGGTGGGAGACAACCCACCATGGTATGATCGTTCTTTTTCAGTTTAGTCTATTTTTGAATTCTGATTGAACCTGGAATTGTGCATAACATTCTTTGCATTCTGCATTCTACATTCTGTATTACTTAAAAAAAACACACACGTGACACGACAGCGCCGCCGACGCATTCGCGTCGTATGTGCGTTGGGAAGAAAACAAGATTGAACAGAGAGTCCCGCGAAAGCGTGGCTGGAGGCGTGCCTTTGGCACAAACTAATCCATGCGACCACGTGGATGATGCAATCTCGTCATTAATGAAATAGCCTCCCCACGCATCCATGTCACCCACGCGACTGTGTGGTCCTGTAAATCGATGTAAAAATGGTGTAGGGCCGAAAGTTGAGCTGAAATTGTGCAGGACTCGTGCTAGCAGCACAAGCCCTACCACGCGAACGTGTGCCCTACGCGTCCGCATAGTTCTTTAAACAAGGCCATCCACACGATTGCGTCCACCACGCGATTGCGTGACCCAAAGTTTTGGCAAAATGAGCTTTTCACCAGAGAGTTGCGCGGCCGCGAGGCTACACTCGCGCTGAAGGCACGAACCGCTTCACGCGAACGCGTGACCCACGCGTTCGCGTCACTTTATCGATGCGCTATCCACGCGACCGCGTGCCCTACGCGTTCGCATCACCTGCGCCGCACAGCTTATCCACATCAGCCAAATATCTTATCTTTTCTTCCCCAATCCTAATTTTTACTTCTCCCTTCTTATTTCTTTCTTCTTATTTCTTCCTACCTCCTTTCTTACTTCCTTTTTCTTTTTCCATTGGTGTTAAAATTCTCTTCTTCAACTATTGCATCTTCTCTTGAATTATTCTGGTATTTCATGACTTGTTTTATTCTGATTGGGTATTATTATTCATAAGTCAATGCTAATTTTTATAATACTAATATTCCTTTTGCATTGATATGCACTTACACTATCTTGCATTACCCACACTCTCTCCCCCATTATTGCAACTTTTGCACTATTGATATGCCATTTGCTTCCACTATTTTCTCACTTGCATATTGTAGCTACCATGTAATTGAGACCTTAATTATTTGGCATTAACACTCATATTTTATTTATGTTCTTATCTTTATTTTTGGGTTACTTTCCTTCCTTTTTCTCTTATTTCAGGATGGCCACCACGAAGTAAGAGAAAAAGCTTCTTAATAAGGAGACAGGCAAGTCAATATGCACAATCTATAGAGAAAGGCATCAGTTAGAGCAGCTGATGAGCGGATAATTTGTACGCTTTTTGGCATTGTTTTTAGTATGTTTCTAGTAGGATTTAGTTAGTTTTTAGTATATTTTTATTAGTTTTTAGTTAAAATTCACTTTTCTAGACTTTACTATGAGTTTGTGTGTTTTTCTGTGATTTCAGGTATTTTCTGGCTGAAATTGAGGGACTTGAGCAAAAATCTGATTCAGAGGCTGAAAAGGACTGCAGATGCTGTTGGATTCTGACCTTCCTGCACTCGAAGTGGATTTTCTGGAGCTACAGAAGCCCAATTGGCGCGCTCTCAATGGCGTTGGAAAGTAGACATCCTGTGCTTTCCAGCAATGTATAATAGTCCAAACTTTGCCCGAGATTTGATGGCCCAAACCGGCGTTCCAAATCAGCTCAAAACTGCCCGGCGTTAAACGCCGGAACTGGCACAAGAATGGGAGTTAAACGCCCAAACTGGCACAAAAGCTGGCGTTTAACTCCAAGAGAAGTCTCAACACGAAAATGCTTTAATGCTCAGCCCAAGCACACACCAAGTGGGCCCGGAAGTGGATTTTTATGTCATTTACTCATCCTTGTAAACCCTAGGCTACTAGTTCTCTATAAGTAGGATCTTTTACTATTGTATTTTCATCTCGGTTCTTCTGGTTCCCTCTCTGGGGCCGAAACCAATGATCACTTTTATCACTTATGTATTTTCAACGGTGGAGTTTCTACACACAATCACCTCCGTTCTACCTTAGATTGAGTGGATATCTCTTGGATCCTTGATCGGAATCTTCGTGGTATAAGCTAGAATTGATGGCGGCATTCAAGAGAATCCGGAAGGTCTAAACCTTGTCTTTGGTATTCTGAGTAGGATACAATGATTGAATGACTGTGACGAGCTTCAAACTCCTGAAGGCTGGGCGTTAGTGACAGACGCAAAAGAATCAATGGATTCTATTCCAACCTGATTGAGAACCGATAGATGATTAGTCGTGCCGTGACAGGGTGCGTTGAACATTTTCACTGAGAGGATGGGAGGTAGCCACTGACAATGGTGAAACCCTACATACATCTTGCCATGGAAAGGAGTAAGAAGGATTGGATGAAGACAGTAGGAAAGCAGAGAGACGGAAGGGACAAAGCATTTCCATACGCTTATCTAAAATTCTTACCAATGAATTACATAAGTATCTCTATCTTTATCTTTATGTTTTATTCATCATCCATAACCATTTGAGTCTGCCTGACTAAGATTTATAAGGTGACCATAGCTTGCTTCATATCAACAATCTCTGTGGGATCGACCCTTACTCGCGTAAGGTTTATTACTTGGACGACCCAGTACACCTGCTGGTTAGTTATGCGAAGTTGTGATAAATAGTTGAGATTACAATTGTGCGTACCATGTTGATGGCGCCATTGATGATCACAATTTCGTGCACCAAGTTTTTTGGCGCCGTTGCCGGGGATTGTTGAGTTTGGACAACTGATGGTTCATCTTGTTGCTTAGATTGGGTATTTTTTTTTCAGAATTCTTAAGAATGAATTCTAGACTTTCATGATGATTTGTTGAAGTCTGGCTGGCTGTGAAGCCATGTCTAATTTTATTGGACCGAGGTTTCAACTTATCATCACAAGAGCTTTTATTGGACCGAGGTTTTAACTTATCATCACAAGAGCTTGTTGATTTCTATCGATCTTGCTGTTGGAGCAATGATCTGCTAAGGCTTGGCTGGCCATTGGCCATGTCTAGTGTTTTGGACCGGAGCTTTCTTTGAAAGCTTGGCTGGCTATGAAGCCATGTCTAATTCCTGGACCGGAGTCTTAGACTAGCATGGTAATGATTCCTGGAATTCTCATTAAGAATTTTGATATCTTTATTTTCTTTCCCATATAATTTTCAAAAAATCCAAAAAAATTACAAAATCATAAAAACCAAAAATATTGCATGTTTCTGTTCTTCTTGCATTCATTCATGTGTCTTAAGTGATCTTCAAGATGTTCTTGATGATTTTCTTGCTCTTATCTTTGAATTCTCTTGACTTGAGTGTTTTGTTGTTTGTCATATGCATTCTCAACTTTTTAGTGTCAGTTGTATACAAACTTCTAGGTTTGGTGTCCTGCATGCATTGTTTATTTGATTTTAGTTGCATGTTGATTATTCCTTATTATTAAAAATCCAAAAAAAAAATATTTTTAATTTGTGTCTTTTCAAGTCAAAAATACAGAGAATTGAAGAATCAGAACATACAGCAGAGGAATTACACAGAAAAAGCTGGGAGTTCAAAACGCCCAGTGAGGAAGACAAACTGGCGTTTAACGCCAGCCAGGGTGCCTGGCTGGGCGTTTAACGCCCAAAAGGGTAGTGCTTTTGGCGTTAAACGCCAGAATGTGCACCATTCTGGGCGTTTAACGCCAGGATGGCACAAGAGGGAAGATTCTGTTTTCAATTCAAATTTTTTTCAAGTTTTCAAAATTTTTCAAAATCAAATCTTTTTCAAATCAAATCTTTTCAATCAAATCTTTTTCAAAATCAATTTCTTCCCATTTTCAAAAATACTTGCTATCAATCAATGATTTGATTCAACATTTCAAGTATGTTGCCTTTTCTGTTGAGAAAGGTTTAATGCTTGAATCATATCTTTTCTTGTTAGCCAAGT
>NC_029780.3:33386596-33388264 GCF_000817695.3 Arachis duranensis
ATCTTTTTAAAACCATAACTTTTCAATCATATCTTCTTGATCACATCTTTTTCAAAATAGTTTTCAATCATATCATTTTTATTTCTAATTTCAAAATCTTTTTCAAAAATCACTTGATTTCTTTTCCACTCTTAGTTTTCGAAAATCAATTAGTATTTTTCAAAATGTTTTTAAAATCCTTTTAATTTATTTTCAAAAATTTCTTCCCCTCTTCTCACATCCTTCTATTTATGGACTAACACTCATCCTTAATGCACAATTCGAACTCTATCTTTCTTGATAAGTTTGAATTTTCTACCTCTTCCTTCCATTTTTCTTTTCCTCTGACACCTCAAGGAATCTCTATACTGTGACATAGAGGATTCCCTATTTTCTTGTTTTCTTCTCTTTCATATGAGCAGGGGCAAAGACAAAAGCATTCTTGTTGAGGCTGACCCTGAACCTGAAAGGACCTTGAAGCGATAATTGCAAGTTCCATGGACTTCCATTGGAAGATCCTCATCAGTTTTTAGCTGAGTTCTTGCAAATCTGTGACACTGTCAAGACTAATGGGGTTGACCCTGAGGTCTATAGACTTATGCTATTCCCTTTTACTGTAAGAGACAGAGCTAGGACATGGTTGGACTCACAACCTAAATAAAGCTTGAACTCTTGGGAAAAGCTAGTCAATGCCTTCTTGGCAAAGTTCTTTCCACCTCAAAAATTGAGTAAGCTTAGA
The DNA here is from genome assembly GCF_000817695.3 of Arachis duranensis. Taxonomy (NCBI): domain Eukaryota; kingdom Viridiplantae; phylum Streptophyta; class Magnoliopsida; order Fabales; family Fabaceae; genus Arachis; species Arachis duranensis. The sequence continues at coordinate 33,387,315 of NC_029780.3, forward strand.
GTGGAAGTCCAAACCTTCAGATAGAAGGAAGGAGAATCCCTCTATGAAGCTTGGGAAAAATACAAACAATTAATCAGAAAGTGTCCCTCTGACATGCTTTCTGAATGAAGCATCATAGGTATTTTCTATGATGGTCTGTCTGAACTGTCCAAGATGTCATTGGATAGCTCTGCTGGAGGATCTCTTCATCTGAAGAAGACGCCTGCAGAAGCTCAAGAACTAATTGAAATGGTTGCAAATAACCAATTTATGTACACTTCTGAAAGGAATCCTATGAACAATGGGACAAATCAGAAGAAAGGAGTTCTTGAGATTGATACTCTGAATGCTATATTGGCTCAGAACAAAATATTGACTTAGCAAGTCAATATGATTTCTCAAAGTCTGTCTGGAATGCAAGCTGCACCAGGCAGTACTAAAGACGCTTCATCTGAAGAAGAAGCTTATGATCCTGAGAACCCTTCAATAGAAGAGGTGAATTACATGGGAGAATCCTATGGAAACACCTATAATCCTTCATGGAGAAATCATCCAAATCTTTCATTGAAGGATCAACAGAGACCTCAACAAGGTTTCAACAACAATAATGGTGGAAGAAAGGTGAGAGAAACAGGTTTAGCAATGGCAAGCCTTTTTCATCATCCTCTCAGCAACAGACAGAGAATTCTGAGCAGAACTCATCTAGCTTAGCAAATATAGTCTTTGATCTATCTAAGACCACTCTCGATTTCATGACTGAAACAAGGTCCTCAATTAGAAACTTGGAGGCACAAGTGGGATAGCTGAGCAAGAAAATTACTGAACTCCCTCCTAGTACTCTTCCAAGCAATACAGAAGAGAATCCAAAAGGAGAGTGCAAGGTCATCAACATGGCTGAACTAGGAGAGGAGGAAGAGGCAGTGAACGCCACTGAGGAAGACCTCAATGGACGTCCACTGGCCTCCAATGAG
>NC_029780.3:33388760-33389598 GCF_000817695.3 Arachis duranensis
TGTGAGGCTCCATGAGAGCCCACTGTCAAGCTACTGATATTAAAGAAGCGCTTGTTGGGAGGCAACCCAATGTTATATTTTATCTATTTCTCTTTTGTAATTTTTATTTTTCTGTAGGTTGATGATCATGAGAAGTCACAAAATCAATTAAAAAAGCAAAAATAGAATGAAAAACAGAAAGAAAAACAGCACACTCTGGAGGAGAACTTGCTGGCGTTTAAACGCCAGTGAAGCTAGCAAATGGGCATTTAACGCCCAGTCTGGCACCATTCTGGGCGTTTAACGCCAGAAAGGGGCACCAGACTGGCGTTAAACGCCAGGAAAGGGCAAGAAGTTGGCGTTAAACGCCAAAAATGGGCACCAGCCCGGCGTTTAACGCCAGAATTGGCATAAAGAGCATTTTTGCTCGCCACTTGGTGCAGGGATGACTTTTTCTTGACACCTCAGGATCTGTGGACCCTACAGGATCCCCACCTACCGCACCACTCTCTCTTTTCTTCACCCATTCACCAATCCCCTCAACACCTCTTCCCCAAAAACCCTTCACCTATCAAATCCCATCTTTCTCTTCACCACTCACATCCATCCTTCATAAAACCCCACCTACCTCACCATTCAAATTCAAACCATTTTCCCTCCCACACCCACCCTCCTTTGGCCGAACCACAAAGCCATCTCCATCTCATTCTTTTCTTCTTCTTCTACTCTCTTCTTTCTTCTTTTGCTCGAGGACGAGCAAACCTTTTAAGTTTGGTGTGGCATTGCTTTTTGTTTTTCCATAACCATTTATGGCATCCAAGGCCGGAGAAACCTCTAGAAAGAGGAAAGGGAAGGCAAA
>NC_029780.3:33389884-33390522 GCF_000817695.3 Arachis duranensis
AACCATGATCAAAGTGTGAACCCGGACCCAAAGAATTGGCTTACAATGGTTCGGGGGAAATACTTGGATTTTAGTCCGAAAAATGTAAGGTTGGCATTCAACTTGCCCATGATGCAAGGAGATGAACACCGATACACTAGAAGGGTCAATTTTGATCAAAGGTTGGACCAAGTCCTCACAGTCATTTGTGAAGAGGGCGCTCAATGGAAGAGAGATTCAAGAGGAAAGCCAGTTCAACTGAGAAGGCATGACCTCAAACCCGTGGCTAGAGGATGGTTGGAGTTTATCCAACGCTCAATCATTCCGACTAGCAATCGGTCCGAAGTTATTATAGACCGGGCTATCATGATTCATAGCATCATGATTGGAGAGGAAGTAGAAGTTCATGAGGTTATATCCCAAGAACTTTATAAGGTGGCGGACAAGTCCTCTACCTTGGCAAGGTTAGCCTTTCCTCATCTCATTTGTCACCTCTGTTATTTAGTTGGGGTTGACATAGAGGGAGACACCCTCATTGATGAGGACAAGCCCATCACTAAGAAAAGGATGGAGCAAACAAGAGACCCCTCTCATCATGAAATCCCTGAGACGCCTCAAGGAATGCACTTTCCTCCACAAAACTATTGGGAGCAAATCAA
>NC_029780.3:33391786-33392572 GCF_000817695.3 Arachis duranensis
GAATCAATAACACTATCTGGATTCTGAGTTCCTATAGAAGCCAATCATTCTGAATTTCAAAGGATAGAGTGAGATGCCAAAACTATTCAGAGGCAAAAAGCTAAAGCCCCACTCATCTAATTAATACTGATCTTCATAGATGTTTTTGGAGTTCATTGAATATTCTCTTCTGTTTATCTTATTTTATTTTTAGTTGCTTGGGGACAAGAAACAATTTAAGTTTGGTGTTGTGATGAGCGGATAATTTGTACGCTTTTTGGCATTGTTTTTAGTATGTTTCTAAGGCCGAAACCTAACCCCTTCTTCTCTACATAGCCGAACCCCCCTTCTCCCTCTCTACTCAAATTTTCTTCTTCTTCTTCTTATACTCTTCTTTTCTTTTTACTCGAGGACGAGCAAATTTTAAGTTTGGTGTGGTAAAAAGCCTAGCTTTTTATTTTTCATTCACCATCAATGGCACCTAAGATCGGAGTTTCCTCAAGAAAAGGAAAAGGGAAGGCAAAAGCTTCCACTTCCGAATCATGGGAAAAGGAGAGATTCATCTCCAAGAGCCACCAAGACCACTTCTATGATGTTGTGGCAAAGAAGAGGGGGATCCCTGAGGTCCCCTTCAAGCTCAAAAAGAATGAGTATCCGGAAATCCGACATGAGATCCAAAGAAGAGGGTGGGAAGTCATAACCAACCCCATGCAACAAGTCGGATTATTGATGGTTCAAGAATTCTATGCTAATGCATGGATCACAAGGAACCATGATCAAAGTATGAACCCGAATCCAAAGAACTAT
>NC_029780.3:33395548-33408906 GCF_000817695.3 Arachis duranensis
GCATAGTTTTCACTGCGAGGATGGGATGTAGCCATCAGCCATGGGTGATGCCTCCAGACTGGTTAGCTGTGCGAGTGACAGCCGCACAGGTTATTTCCCCGTGAGGAATGAAAGTAGCCACAGTTGATGGTGAACCCCTATACAAAGCTTGCCATGGAAAGGAGTAAGAAGGATTGAGTAGAAGGAGTAGGAGAGCAGGCGTCCAAGAGCTCTACAGCATCTCCATCCGCTTATCTGAAATTCCCACCTTTGAATCTGCATAAGTCTTCTATCCCTTTTATTATTCCTTTTTATTTATTATAATTACAATTCCTTTTTTTTCTGCCTGACTGAGATTTGCAAGGTGACCATAGCTTGCTTCATACCAACAATCTCTGTGGATTCGACCCTTACTCACGTAAGGTTATTACTTGGACGACCCAGTACACTTGCTGGTCAGTTGAACGGAATTGTGCCCACTCATACCAAAAAATCCTAAGTTCCACAATCCTACAATAAATATATTAATGCTATATTGATGTGATCACAATTTCGTCCACCAGCAAGCTGAAGTCTCAAATAGAGAACTTAAAAGAATCTTGGAATGGACTGTGATTAACCGTAGAAGGGATTGGGCAAGAAACTTGGATGATGCTCTGTGGGCATATAGAACAGCATTCAAGACCCCTATAGGGACCTCTCCATACCAGCTTGTGTATGAAAAGGCATGTCACTTGCCAGTGGAACTGGAACATAAGGCCTACTGGGCAACCTAGTTCCTAAACCTTGATGCCAAGTTAGCTGGAGAAAAACGTTTGCTCCAGTTAAATGAGCTAGAGGAATTCAGACTCAATGCTTTCGAAAATGCAAAAATTTACAAGGACAAAGCAAAAAGATGGCATGATAACAAACTGTCATCCAGAGTCTTTGAGCCAGGGTAGAAAGTTTTGCTATTTAATTCTAGGCTAAAATTATTCGCCGGGAAATTGAAATCTCGGTGGAGAGGACCATATGTGATTACAAGTGTGTCACCATATGGATACGTAGAGCTTCAGGATAATGATTCCAACAAAAAGTTCATTGTTAATGGACAGAGAGTCAAACATTATCTTGAAAGTAATTTTGAGCAAGAATGCTCAAAACTAAGACTTGATTAAAGCTCAGTAATAGTCCAGCTAAAGACAATAAAGAAGCGCTTGCTGGGAGGCAACACATCCATTTACAAAGTTTATTTGTTAATTAATTGATTTTTACAGGTATATGTCAATTATCTTCAAGGTAAAATAGAAATTGCTTGAGTTCACAGAGTTATAGAAGGATTCAAAAGATAAAAACAGCAAAAAGAAGTTCACTGGTGCGAAAACACCAGTAAGAGCTGTTCTGGGCGTTCAACGCCAGAAAGAAGCATCTTCTGAGCGTTGAACGCCATAAAGAAGCACCTTCTGGGCGTTCAACGCCAGATTTACAGCGTCCTGGGCGTTCAGAAAAATGCCTAGTGACAAAGGAGTTCCTGGCGTTCAACGCCAGAAAGAAACAACAGCTGGGCGTTGAATGCCCAGGAGAAGCTGCACATGGGCGTTAAACGCCCAAAACATGCAGCGTTTGGGGGTTTAACGCCAGGATGATGAGGAGGAGGTAAATTCGTTTTTACTTCACAATTTTTTAAATTTTTTACGTTTCAAATCATGATTTCTTGCATAAACATGTTACAAACTCTCATCCTTTAATTCCAAAAATTTTAATCCTAATTTCTAAAATTCCTTTTTCAAAAATATCAAATGTATCTTAATCCATAAACACAAATCTTTTTCCAATCCAATCCAACTCTTTTTCAAATCTTTTTCAGCTCATCATATCTTTTGAATTTTGAAATTGCCTCTCCCTCTATTCCTCTCCTTTCCTTTCTTTTGCTTGAGGACAAGCAAACCTCTAAGTTTGGTGTCATTTGCCATGATCACTGAGCTAAAACTCATCAAGATCATGGCACCTAAGGGAACAGGAAGAGCAAGGATGTGACTTGAAGGAACTGAAGCGTCAGAAATTATCTCTTGAAGGATCAAGCACCCCATAGACTAGAGGAACACCCACTTCCCAAAATAAAGGCTGTTGAGTCCTAATCTTTGCCTTAACTCTGTGATAACTGTTCTTATTATGAATTTACCTTAGAAGCTACATATTAGTAGTAGTAATTAGTATCTCTATTTTGACTTTATTTCCAATTAAGTTATAATTTAATTTTCTCATCATCATCAAACATGAATAAAATAGTAGATTTTTAGAATAAAGAGGCAATTTAATTTTTTTCGAGTTCTTAATAAGGAATATTCTAATTATTTATATGTGGTGGCAATACTTTTTGTCTTTTGAATGAATGCTTGAACAGTGCATATTTTTGATATTGAATTTTATGAATGTTAAAATTGTTGGCTCCTGAAAGAATGATGAACAAGAGAAATGTTATTGATAATCTGAAAAATCATGAAATTGATTCTTGAAACAAGAAAAAGCAGTGAAAAATAAGCTTGCGAAAAAAAAAAGAAAAGAAAAGCAAAAGAGGTAGAAAAAGCCAATAGCCCTTTAAACCAAAAGGCAAGGGTGAAAAGGATCCAAGGCTTTGAGCATCAGTGGATAGGAGGGCCCAAGGAAGTAAATCCTAGCCTAAGCGGCTAAATCAAGCTGTCCCTATCCATGTGCTTGTGGCATGTAGGTCCAAGTGAAAAGCTTGAGACTGAGTGGTTAAAGTCGTGATCCAAGGCAAAAGAGTGTGCTTAAGAACTCTGGACACCTCTAATTGGGGACTTTAGCAAAGTTGAGTCACAATCTGAAAAGGTTCACCCAATTATGTGTCTGTGACATTTATGCATCCGGTGGTAATACTGGAAAACAAAGTGCTTAGGGCCACGACCAAGACTCATAAAGTAGCTGTGTTCAAGAATCAACATACTAAACTAAGAGAATCAATAATACTATCTGATTTCTGAGTTCCTATGGATGCCAATCATTCTGAATTTCAAAGGATAAAGTGAGATGCCAAAACTGTTCAGAAACAAAAAGCTACTAGCCCCGCTCATCTAAATTAGAATCTGAGCTTCACTTAAAACTCTGAGATATTATTGCTTCTTAATTTCTCTTTATCCTATTTTATTTATCTAGTTGCTTGGGGACAAGCAACAGTTTAAGTTTGGTGTTGTGATGAGCGGATATTTTATATGCTTTTTGGGGGTAATTTCATGTAGATTTTAGCATGTTTTAATTAGTTTTTAATAGAATTTTATTAGTTTTTAAGCAAAAATCATATTTCTGGATTTTACTATGAGTTTGTGTATTTTTCTGTGATTTCAGGTATTTTCTGGCTGAAATTGAGGGAGCTGAGCAAAAATCTGATTTAGACTGAAAAAGGACTGCTGATACTGTTGGATTCTAACCTCCCTGCACTCGGAATGGATTTTTTGGAGCTACAGAAGTCAAATTGGCGCGCTCTCAATTGGGTTGGAAAGTAGACATCCACGACTTTCCAGCAATATATAATAGTTCATACTTTGCGTGAAGATAGATGATGTAAACTGGCGTTCAACGCCAGTTCCATGTTGCAGTCTGGCGTTCAGCGCCAGAAACAGGTTACAAGTTGGAGTTCAACGCCAGAAACAGGTTACAACCTGGCGTTCAACTCCAGAAACAGCCCAAGCACGTGAGAAGCTTATGTCTCAGCCCCAGCACACACCAAGTGGGCCCCAAAAGTGGATTTCTGCACCAATTATCTTAGTTTACTCATTTTCTGTAAACCTAGGTTACTAGTTTAGTATTTAAACAACTTTTAGAGACTTATTTTGTATCTCATGACATTCTTAGATCTGAAATTTGTACCTTTTGGCAGCATGAGTCTCTAAACCCCATTGTTGGGGGTGAGGAGCTCTGCAGCGTCTCGATGAATTAATGCAATTATTTCTGTTTTTCCATTCAAACATGCGTGTTCCTATCTAAGGTGTTCATTCGCGCTTAACTATGGAGAAGGTGGTGATCCATGACACTCATCACCTTCCTTAATCCATGAACTTGTGTCTGACAACCACCTCCGTTCTACATCAGATTGAATGAGTATCTCTTAGATTCCTTAATCAGAATCTTCGTGGTATAAGCTAGAATTGATGGCGGCATTCATGAGAATCCGGAAAGTCTAAACATTGTCTGTGGTATTCCGAGTAGGATTCTGGGATTGGATGACTGTGACGAGCTTCAAACTCACGAGTGTTGGGCGTGATGACAAACGCAAAAGAATCAATGGATTCTATTCCGACATGATCGAGAACCAACAGCTGATTAGTCGTGCTGTGACAGAGCATTTGGACTATTTTCACTGAGAGGATGGGAAGTAGCCATTGACAACGGTGACACCCTACATAGACCTTGCCATGGAAGGAATTTTTCACTTTTGCATGAGAGAAAACATTATGTTACAGGAATTCAGAAGACAAAGCATATCCAAAACTCCAACATATTCTCCATTATTGCACAACAAGTAATTATTTCACGCTCTTTTATTTTTTAGTAATTCAAACTGATAATTATAATTGATCTCCTGACTAAGAATAATAAAATAACCATAGCTTGCTTCAAGCCAACAATCTTCATGGGATCGACCCTTACTCACGTAAGGTATTACTTGGACGACCCAGTGCACTTGCTGGTTAGTTGTGCGGATTGCAAAAGTGTGATTGCAATTTCGTGCACCAGTAGTCGCATTTTGCGATAAACTAACTTACCGAATATTTACCTTCTTGCTCGTTGAATGGGCAGACTTTTCCCTGCTGGAGCCAGATCGCATAGAACTATCAGTTCCCTCACCGGAATGTCGTTGTTTGGCGTTCCTTGTGGCCGATGGTGGTGAGCGAAACAACTTTCACATGATGCTGTCGGTTCCTGTCAGGGCTGAAGTACTATTCTCAGCCGGATCTGGGACAACCGTCGTTCCACTAGCGATGCCAGATGCAACTTTCATGGACTGCGGGATTGATTGTTCATCCGTCTCCTCGTCAGAATCCAATAACACGATGGTTTTCTCGGGGATTGCCGCAGCTGCGTTGTCGGTCTCCTTCTCGAGATCCCTCTGTCGGAGAATAAGCTAAACCAGTTTAGGATCAGGGACACCTACAAGACACGTTATATACATGGCCAAGGAGTAAATCCTAACCTAAACCTTTTCCACGAGGCCCTTCATCAAGTCCATGACAATAAGACCGATCTTCGGAAATGACCAGTCTTCTTCCGATTGGATCTGATCACCTTTGACCGCATTAACATCATCCGGCTGTGGAGCATCGGCTGATGTTTCGGAAGCAGCTTTGGGTCCACAGGGGAGCTACATATTAAAAAAAAAGACCCAAATCGAATCACTTATTTTGTTGAAAGAATGTGTGAAGTACACCTGAGCAGAAGATTTACCTCAGACGCTTGCCGGGGCTGCGACTGGTCAACTGTATCTGCGTCGTGGACCTCTACGTATACGTCCCTGCATGTACCCCGTTCGTGGTTGTTAATGCGAATATTTGTCTACCATGCATATGCAGCGTATTGCATTTTGTTGTATTCTAAAAGTCATAAATGAAACTTGTCTAACCTGTTGTGTGTGTCACCGTCGGAGCTCGAGCGTGCTTCACCGTCGCCCATTGTTTTTCTTTTTTTTTTGTTTCGAATATTCGTGGTTTAGAATGGTAGGTGGGTTTATTTAATTTCAAAGGAAATTGCAAATGCCGACGGCTGTGTCCTCCGTTTACAAAATGTGATGCGTCTATGTTTATGGTACTCGAGTGTTGTGGATGGAGTCACGGGTATTTGTTGTAATCGTCAAACTCGCGACAAATCTTTCACCCGTATGGTACGTTCTTATTCGGGCTCGTTTTATGGTCTGTTTCGTATCCAAAAGTGAAAGTTCTGAGTGACACTATACTATAAAATTTCCTTTTGCAATCACTTATTCTATGACGATTACGGTCAAATCAATCCAAAACTATGGACAGGCTTCCACTAAGGCGCTAAGTCAGACCATGCCTTCCCCACCCCCTATTATTTTAATTCATTATATCGTAGAGGCATGGGACTGCGAGATATATATGCAATGGGCGTAATGCTTAATTTCCTACACCAGTAAACCGTCAAAAGGCATTCGTTGGGAGATGGGACAAAGCCAAAATGGCTAATACATTTGCTGCCTTTAGCTATCCGGTTCCCTTCCCATCGTACGTATTAACCTTCTGTCCAAAGTTGTGCCATTCTTTTTTAACGCATAAATATCTATACAAAGCGTATTGTCCCATGTCTCGAATTGACATATACACCTCCTCGTCTGCAGCCACCCAGGCTCTAGGTTAGCGCGTCATAAAGTTTCGCCTCGTGCGCATCACGAGAAAATTAGTAGCGGAGGTTGCTTTCCACTATTGTGCACGGATTACGTGTGTCCATTCTAGTAGACCAAAAATTAAAGTTGGTGCAGCATAATTTTTTTTATTTGGTTTAAACCCTAAACTCCAATCCATAAACCATAACCCATAAACCCTAAACCCTAAACTCTAAACCCTAAACCCCAAACCCTAAACCCTAAACCCTAAACCCTAAACACTAAACCCTAAACCCTGAACCCTAAACCCTAAACCCTAAACCTTAAACCCTAAACCATAAATGCTAAACACTAAACCTTAAACCATAAACACTAAATCCTAAACCCTAAACCATAAACCCTAAACATTAAACCCCAAACCATAGACCGTAAACACTAATCCATCAACCCTAAACCCTAAACCCTAACCCTAAACCCTAACCCTGACCCCTAAACCCTAAACCCTAAACCATAAATCCTAAACCCTAAACCCTAAATCCTACATCCCATATGATAAGCCCAATACCCTAAATCCTAAACCATAAACCCTAAACCCTAAACACTAAACCCTAAACCCTAAGCACTAAACCCTAAACCATAAACCCTAAACCCTAAACCCTAAACCATAAACCCTAAACCCTAAATCCTAAACCATAAACCCTAAACTCTAAACCCTAAACCCTAAACTCTAAACCCTAAACCATAAACCCTAAACCCTAAACCCTAAACCTTAAACCCTAAACCCAAAATCATAAACCCTAAACACTAAACCCAAAATCATAAACCCTAAACACTAAACCTTAAACCATAAACACTAAACTCTAAACCCTAAACCCTAAACCCTAAACACTAAACCCCAAATCATAGACCGTAAACACTAATCCATCAACCCTAAACCCTAAACCCTAACCCTAAACCCTAACCCAAACCCCTAAACCATAAACCATAAATCATAAACCCTAAACCCTAAACCCTATATGCCATATGCTAAGCCCAATACCCTAAATCCTAAACCATAAACCCTAAACCCTAAACCCTACATCCCATATGCTAAGCCCAAAACCATAAACCCTAAACCCTAAATCCTAAACCCTAAACCCTAAATCATAAACCCTAAACCCTAAACCCTAAATGCTAAACCATAAACCCTAAACACTAAACCCCAAACCATAGACCGTAAACACTAATCCATCAACCCTAAACCCTAAACCCTAAACCCTAAACCATAAATCCTAAACCCTAAACCTTAAACACTAAACCCTACATCCCATATGCTAAGCCTAATACCCTAAATCCTAAACCCTAAATCCTAAACCATAAACCATAAACCCTAAACCCTAAACCCTACATCCCATATGCTAAGCCCAAAACCATAAACCCTAAACCCTAAACCCTAACCCCTAAACCCTAAACTCTAAACCCTAAACCATAAACCTTAAACCCTAAACCCTAAACCATAAACACTAAACCCTAAACCATAGACCGTAAACACTAATCCATCAACCCTAAACCCTAAACCCTAAACCATAAACCCTAAACCCTAAACCATAAATCCTAAACCGTAAACACTAAACCCTAAACCCTAAATTATAAACCCTAAACCATAAACCCTACATCCCATATGCTAAGCCCAATACCGTAAATCCTAAACCCTAAACCCTAAACCATAAACCATAAACCCTAAACCCTAAACCCTACATCCCATATGCTAAACCTTAAACCTAAACCCTAAACCATAATCCCTAAACCATAAACCCTAAACCCAAAACCCTAAACCCAAAATCATAAATCGTAGGCGCTAAACCCAAAACCCAAAATCCTAAATCCTAAACCCTAAACCCTAAACCATCAACCCTAATCAATCAGCAAAAAACCCTAAACCCTAAACCACAAACCCTAAACTATAAATCACAAACCTTAAACTCCAATGTAGAATAACATAAAGTTTCATAAAATATATTTCTTTATAATTGGACATTTTTGAAAAACCATATTTATTTATTGTTTCACAGCTAACAAACAAATCTCTATGTTAACATTATTAACGTTATTATTATTTAGTATTAACATTTATGCCTCACATTATTATAAGAGAAAGAGGAAACCACGCCACATTTCTTGAGACCACCTGCCTACCTTCGTCCTGGCTAGCTGTTATTATTATTATTATTATTATTATTATTATTATTATTATTATTATTATTATTATGTTTAGAGTCTACTTTTTTTTCCGTGATTTGTAAATTAAAATTTATTTGTCTTATTTTTTTGTTCGTTCATTGATTAAGCCCGTTAACATTATTCAGATCATACAGCCCCACCCATCAATTCCCATATCCTCATCTTATAATGCTTAAAACCCAGGATAGCCGAAGGAGCAACAGTAGTGGAAGAACACAGCGCGAAGGAGGACGAAGAGCAAAGATATGGTTGCTGTACGGTCGGGTCTCATCTGGACCGGTGCGGGGACTGGGTTAAGACTTGGGCAAATCACTTTTGTTGTGTTGGTTCGGGGCGGACTGCTGGCCCAGAACCGCGTCCAAAAACAAAATATAAAAGGCTTTCCATGGTATTGTTGCAAGACTCTCCCATAGTCCTATGTTCGTAAAATTGAGAATAAATCGAATTTATTGTTACCTAATATCTTGATATTCCTTGAAAAACGATGTTTCATATTTTTTTGTATTTAATGGGCATTTACGTTTCCCGATGTGAATTGAGTGACTGCGCAAGACTACCCGCGAAACAAGACGGTCAGACCCATCATGATGCCCATCGCTACGCGCCCGTCAACTATACAATACAGCAAATGTGAGAAAGTGTATACTATACGCCTCCATTAAATGCTATCTCGATTGCCATTGTTGTTGATAGTCTAACTCACGACATTGAAAGAAAAAGCAACAAAAGAAGGACACAAAAGCAACTTCGAATATGGAAAATCATTTTCAGGATTTGTTGGCTGAGATGGGTGAGCATGTCTTTCCAGATGATCTTTTGATGGAGATTTTCACTCGAACAGACCCGAAGACGGCGGCGAGATGCAGAACCGCAAGAACAACCTGGCGTGTTCGACTGTATTCTGACAGATTTAGGAGAGACAACACACTGGCGAACATCGGGAAACACCGTAAGGTGTTGCTCCAGATTGGAGACCCGGAGACGTACGGTTCGACCAAAGGATTTTGCATTGTAGACTGTGTAGACGGAGGAACAGTAGCCGCGCCAATGCCAGAAGAACTGGGTCCCCGTGGATGGTGGACTGTTATCGGCTCCAATTGCAGTGCGATCTGCGTCTAGTATAGCACGACTGGTCCTGATTTGAGACTCCTGTTATGGAACCCGCTGCTGCGAGTCACTCGGTAACTGGACGATCCGGCCAAAAAACTATTTAAACAAGCCGTCATCGGATACGCATTTGGATACCAGGCGTGAACTGACAATTACTGCGTTGTCCATATGTCAAAGAAGCACGTCCTAGACAAGTTTTTGCACTGCAACGTTTTTAACTCCGCAGAGGCAAAGTGGAAACACGCGTACATAAAGGATCGGCGTCTCACTCACCTCGATGAGGGCTCAGTGTTCCACTTAGGTAAGGCCGTATGGGTCAACTGGGGTGGACGTGGTTTGATGATTGCAACGCATGTGGTCGTGTTGGATGCAGACACCTTTCTCCTGAGCAAGATAAGGATAAACCGTAGCTCAATTCAGCAAGTGCAGGCACTGCGTGTGCTCGACGGCATCCCACACCTGGTCGGCTATGAACGATCCTCGCACGGAGGACTGTCGACCATATGGTGCAAGATTGACTTGGAATCGATGTGTGTGGTTCCATTCATCAAGCTAGGAGTTGCCGGTCAATATGGTGTTCCATGGAATCTGGTGACGATCATGGGTGATTGTATGATCACAGTGCGTGAAAACAATCGCAAATGGGCAAGAGGTGCTAACGGAGGTTTTCTAACGGAGATTTCAATAATTCAAATTAATTTAGTTAGCCGACATAGAATCACTGCATTTAATGGTGAGTGGCTGATGAGCGGATAATTTGTACGCTTTTTGGCATTGTTTTTAGTATGTTTTTAGTATGATCTAGTTAGTTTTTAGTATATTTTTATTAGTTTTTAGTTAAAATTCACTTTTCTGGACTTTACTATGAGTTTGTGTGTTTTTCTATGATTTCAGGTATTTTCTGGCTGAAGTTGAAGGACTTGAGCAAAAATTTGATTCAAAGGCTGAAAAGGACTGCAGATGCTGTTGGATTCTGACCTTCCTGCACTCGAAGTGGATTTTCTGGAGCTACAAAAGCCCAATTGGCGCGCTCTCAATGGCGTTGGAAAGTAGACATCCTGGGCTTTCCAGCAATGTATAATAGTCCAAACTTTGCCCGAGATTTGATGGCCCAAACGTTCCAAATCAGCTCAAAACTGCCCGGCGTTAAACGCCGGAACTGGCACAAGAATGGGAGTTAAACGCCCAAACTAGCACAAAAGCTGGCGTTTAACTCCAAGAGAAGTCTCTACACGAAAATGCTTCAATGCTCAGCCCAAGCACACACCAAGTGGGCCCGGAAGTGAATTTTTATGTCATTTACTCATCCTTGTAAACCCTAGGCTACTAGTTCTCTACAAATAGGACCTTTTGCTATTGTATTTTCATCTTGGTTCTTCTGGTTCCCTCTCTGGGGCCGAAGCCAATGATCACCATTATCACTTAGGTATTTTCAATGGTGGAGTTTCTACACACCATAGATTAAGGTGTGGAGCTCTGCTGTACCTCGAGTACTAATGCAATTACTATTGTTCTTCTATTCAATTCAGCTTATTCTTGTTCTAAGATATTCATTTTCACCCAAGAACATGATGAATGTGATGATTATGTGACACTCATCATCATTCTCACTTATGAACGAGTGCCTGACAACCACTTCTGTTCTACAAGCAAACAAGGCTTGAATGTTTATCTCTTGGATTCCTTGATCGGAATCTTCGTGGTATAAGCTAGAATTGATGGCGGCATTCAAGAGAATCCGGAAGGTCTAAACCTTGTCTGTGGTATTCTGAGTAGGATTCAATGATTGAATGACTGTGACGAGCTTCAAACTCCTGAAGGCTGGGCGTTAGTGACAGACGCAAAAGAATCAATGGATTTTATTCCAACCTGTTTGAGAACCGATAGATGATTAGCCGTGCCATGACAGGGTGCGTTGAACATTTTCACTGAGAGGATGGGAGGTAGCCACTGACAACGGTGCAACCCTACATACAGCTTGCCATGGAAAAGAGAAAGAAGGATTGGATGAAGACAGTAGGAAAGCAGAGAGACGGAAGGGACAAAGCATCTCCATACGCTTATCTGAAATTCTTACCAATGAATTACATAAGTATCTCTATCTTTATCTTTATGTTTTATTCATCATCCATAACCATTTAAGTCTGCCTGACTAAGATTTACAAGGTGACCATAGCTTGCTTCATACCAACAATCTCTGTGGGATCGACCCTTACTCGCGTAAGGTTTATTACTTGGACGACCCAGTACACTTGCTGGTTAGTTGTGCGAAGTTGTGATAAATAGTTGAGATTACAATTGTGCGTACCATGTTGATGGTGCCATTGATGATCACAATTTCGTGCACCAAGTTTTTTGGCGCCGTTGCCGGGGATTGTTGAGTTTGGACAACTGACGGTTCATTTTGTTGCTTAGATTGGGTAATGATTCCTGGAATTCTCATTAAGAATTTTGATATCTTTATTTTCTTTCCCATATAATTTTCAAAAAATCCAAAAAAATTACAAAATCATAAAAACCAAAAATATTGCATGTTTCTGTTCTTCTTGCATTCATTCATGTGTCTTAAGTGATCTTCAAGTTGTTCTTGATGATTTCCTTGCTCTGATCTTTGAATTCTCTTGACTTGAGTGTTTTGTTGTTTGTCATATGTATTCTCAACTTGTTAGTGTCAGTTGTATACAAACTTCTAGGTTTGGTGTCCTGCATGCATTGTTTATTTGATTTTAGTTGCATGTTGATTATTCCTTATTATTAAAAATCCAAAAAAAATATTTTTAATTTGTGTCTTTTCAAGTCAAAAATACAGAGAATTGAAGATTCAGAACATACAGCAGAGGAATTACATAGAAAAAGCTGGGAGTTCAAAACGCCCAGTGAGGAAGACAAACTGGCGTTTAACGCCAGCTAGGGTGCCTGGCTGGGCGTTTAACGCCCAAAAGGGTAGTGCTTTGGGCGTTAAACGCCAGAATGTGCACCATTCTGGGCGTTTAACGCCAGGATGGCACATGAGGGAAGATTCTGTTTTCAATTCAAATTTTTTTCAAGTTTTCAAAATTTTTCAAAATCAAATCTTTTTCAAATCAAATCTTTTCAATCAAATCTTTTTCAAAATCAATTTTTCCCATTTTCAAAAATACTTGCTATCAATAAATGATTTGATTCAACATTTCAAGTATGTTGCCTTTTCTGTTGAGAAAGGTTTAATGCTTGAATCATATCTTTTCTTGTTAGCCAAGTCATTAATTTTTAAAATCAAATCTTTTTAAATTGTTTTTCAAATCATATCTTCTCAATCACATCTTTTTAAAACCATAACTTTTCAATCATATCTTTTTTATTTCTAATTTCAAAATCTTTTTCAAAAATCACTTGATTTCTTTTCCACTCTTAGTTTTCGAAAATCAATTAGTATTTTTCAAAATGTTTCTAAAATCCTTTTAATTTATTTTCAAAAATTTCTTCCCCTCTTCTCACATCCTTCTATTTATGGACTAACACTCATCCTTAATGCACAATTCGAACTCCATCTTTCTTGATAAGTTCGAATTTTCTACCTCTTCCTTCCATTTTTCTTTTCCTCTGACACCTCAAGGAATCTCTATACTGTGACATAGAGGATTCCCTATTTTCTTGTTCTCTTCTCTTTCATATGAGCAGGAGCAAAGACAAAAGCATTCTTGTTGAGGCTGACCCTGAACCTGAAAGGACCTTGAAG
>NC_029780.3:33409074-33409219 GCF_000817695.3 Arachis duranensis
CTGCACCTACTCCCGACTTCTATGGGAGAAGCATCTCTATCCCTGCCATTGGAGCAAACAACTTTGAGCTTAAGCTCAATTGGTTTGTCTAATGCAACAGAATTGCAGGTTCCATGGACTTCCATTGGAAGATCCTCATCAGTTT
>NC_029780.3:33409393-33410347 GCF_000817695.3 Arachis duranensis
AAGCCTGAACTCTTGGGAAAAGCTAGTCAATGCTTTCTTGGCAAAGTTCTTTCCACCTCAAAAATTGAGTAAGCTTAGAGTGGAAGTCCAAACCTTCAGAGAGAAGGAAGGAGAATCCCTCTATGAAGCTTGGAAAAAATACAAACAATTAATCAGAAAGTGTCCCTCTGACATGCTTTCTGAATGGAGCATCATAGGTATTTTCTATGATGGTCTGTCTGAACTGTCCAAGATGTCTTTGGATAGCTCTGCTGGAGGATCTCTTCATCTGAAGAAGACGCCTACAGAAGCTCAAGAACTAGATTGATACTCTGAATGCCATATTGGCTCAGAACAAAATATTGACTCAGCAAGTCAATATGATTTCTCAAAGTCTGTCTGGAATGCAAGCTGCACCAGGCAGTACTAAGGACGCTTCATCTGAAGAAGAAGCTTATGATCCTGAGAACCCTTCAATAGAAGAGGTGAATTACATGGGAGAATCCTATGGAAACACCTATAATCCTTCATGGAGAAATCATCCAAATCTTTCATTGAAGGATCAACAGAGACTTCAACAAGGTTTCAACAACAATAATGGTGGAAAAAACAGGTTTAGCAATAGCAAGCCTTTTCCATCATCTTCTCAACAACAGACAGAGAATTCTAAGCAGAGCCACTCTGACTTAGCAACCATGGTCTCTAATCTAATCAAAACCACTCAAGGTTTCATGACTGAAACAAGGTCCTCAATTAGAAACTTGGAGGCACAAGTGGGATAGCTGAGCAAGAAAATTACTGAACTCCCTCCTAGTACTCTTCCAAGCAATACAGAAGAGAATCCAAAAGGAGAGTGCAAGGTCATCAACATGGCCGAACTAGGAGAGGAGGAAGAGGCAGTGAACGCCACTGAGGAAGACCTCAATGGACGTCCAATGGCCTCCAATGAGTTCCCTAATGAGGAACCATGGGAAT
>NC_029780.3:33411147-33412298 GCF_000817695.3 Arachis duranensis
GAATGAAAAATAGAAAGAAAAACAGCACACCCTGGAGGAGAACTTGCTGGCGTTTAAACGCCAGTGAAGCTAGCAAATGGGTGTTTAACGCCCAGTCTGGCACCATTCTGGGCGTTTAACGCCAGAAAGGGGCACCAGACTGGCGTTAAACGCCAGGAAAGGGCAAGAAGTTGGCGTTAAACGCCAAAAATGGGCACCAGCCCGGCGTTTAATGCCAGAATTGGCATAAAGAGCATTTTTGCTCGCCACTTGGTGCAGGGATGATATTTCCTTGACACCTCAGGATCTGTGGACCCCACAGGATCCCCACCTTCCCCACCACTCTCTCTCTTCTTCACCCAACCTACCCCACCACTCTCTCTCTTCTTCACCCATTCACCAATCACCTCAACACCTCTTCCCCAAAAACCCTTCACCTATCAAATCCCATCTTTCTCTTCACCACTCACATCCATCCTTCATAAAACCCCACCTACCTCACCATTCAAATTCAAACCACTTTCCCTCCCACACCCACCCTCCTTTGGCCGAACCACAAAGCCATCTCCATCTCCTTCATTTCTTTTTCTTCTACTCTCTTCTTTCTTCTTTTGCTCGAGGACAAGCAAACCTTTTAAGTTTGGTGTGGCATTGCTTTTTGTTTTTCCATAACCATTTATGGCATCCAAGGCCAGAGAAACCTCTAGAAAGAGGAAAGGGAAGGCAAAAGCTTCCATCTCCGAGTCATGGGAGTTGGAGAGATTCATCTCAAGGGTGCATCAAGACCACTTCTATGAAGTTGTGGCGTTGAAGAAGGTGATCCCCGAGGTCCCTTTAAAACTCAAAAAGAGTGAATATCCGGAGATCCGACATGAGATTCGAAGAAGAGGTTGGGAAGTTCTTACCAACCCCATTCAACAAGTCGGAATCTTAATGGTTCAAGAGTTCTATGCCAATGCATGGATCACCAAGAACCATGATCAAAGTGTGAACCCGGACCCAAAGAATTGGCTTACAATGGTTCGGGGGAAATGCTTAGATTTTAGTCTGGAAAATGTAAGGTTGGCATTCAACTTGCCCATGATGCAAGGAGATGAACATCCTTACACTAGAAGGGTCAACTTTGATCAAAGGTTGGACCAAGTCCTCACAGTCATATGTGAAGAGGGCGC
>NC_029780.3:33412792-33422019 GCF_000817695.3 Arachis duranensis
GTTCATGAATGTTAAAATTGTTGGCTCTTGAAAGAATGATGAAAAAGGAGACATGTTACTGAGGATCTGAAAAATCATAAAAATGATTCTTAAAGCAAGAAAAAGCAGTGAATACAAAAAAAAAAAGAGAAAGAGAAAAAGAAAGAAATAGAAGTGTGATCCAAGGCAAAAAGAGTGTGCTTAAGAACCCTGGACACCTCTAATTGGGGACTCTAGCAAAGCTGAGTCACAATATGAAAATGTTCACCCAATTATGTGTCTGTGGCATGTATGTATCCGGTGGTAATACTGGAAGACAGAGTGCTTTGGGCCACGGCCAAGACTCATAAAGTAGCTGTGTTCAAGAATCATCATACTTAACTACGAGAATCAATAACACTATCTGGATTCTGAGTTCCTATAGAAGCCAATCATTTTGAATTTCAAAGGATAGAGTGAGATGCCAAAACTATTCAGAGGCAAAAAGCTAAAGCCCCGCTCATCTAATTAATACTGATCTTCATAGATGTTTTTGGAGTTCATTGCATATTCTCTTCTTTTTATCTTATTTGATTTTTAGTTGCTTGGGGACAAGAAACAATTTAAGTTTGGTGTTGTGATGAGCGGATAATTTGTATGCTTTTTGGCATTGTTTTTAGTATGTTTCTAGTAGGATTTAGTTAGTTTTTAGTATATTTTTATTATTTTTTAGTTAAAATTCACTTTTCTGGACTTTACTATGAGTTTGTGTGTTTTTCTGTGATTTCAGGTATTTTCTGGCTGAAATTGAGGGACCTGAGCAAAAATCTGATTCAGAGGCTGAAAAGGACTGCAGATGCTGTTGGATTCTGACCTTCCTGCACTCGAAGTGGATTTTCTGGAGCTACAGAAGCTCAATTGGCGCACTCTCAATGGCGTTGGAAAGTAGACATCCTGGGCTTTCTAGCAATGTATAATAGTCCAAACTTTGCCCGAGATTTGATGGCCCAAACTGGCGTTCCAAATCAGCTCAAAACTGCCCGTCGTTAAACGTCGGAACTGGCACAAGAATGGGAATTAAACGCCCAAATTGGCACAAAAGCTGGCGTTTAACTCCAAGAGAATTCTCTACACGAAAATGCTTCAATGCTCAACCCAAGCACACACCAAGTGGGCCCGGAAGTGGATTTTTATGTCATTTACTCATCCTTGTAAACCCTAGGCTACTAGTTCTCTACAAATAGGACCTTTTGCTATTGTATTTTCATCTTGGTTCTTCTGGTTCCCTCTCTGGGGCCGAATCCAATGATCACCATTATCACTTATGTATTTTCAACGGTGGAGTTTCTACACACCATAGATTAAGGTGTGGAGCTCTGCTGTACCTCGAGTATTAATGCAATTACTATTGTTCTTCTATTCAATTCAGCTTATTCTTGTTCTAAGATATTCATTTGCACCTAAGAATATGATGAATGTGATGATTATGTGACACTCATCATCATTCTCACTTATGAACGAGTGCCTGACAACCACTTCTGTTCTACAAGTAAACAAGGCTTGAATGTTTATCTCTTGGATTCCTTGATCGGAATCTTCGTGGTATAAGCTAGAATTGATGGCGGCATTCAAGAGAATCCGAAAGGTCTAAACCTTGTCTGTGGTATTCTGAGTAGGATTCAATAATTAAATGACTGTGACGAGCTTCAAACTCCTGAAAGCTGGGCATTAGTGACAGACGCAAAAGAATCAATGGATTCTATTCCAGCCTGATTGAGAACCGACAGATGATTAGCCGTGCCGTGACAGGGTGCGTTGAACATTTTCACTGAGAGGATGGGAGGTAGCCACTGACAACGGTGAAACCCTACATACAGCTTGCCATGGAAAGGAGTAAGAAGGATTGGATGAAGACAGTAGAAAAGCAGAGAGACGGAAGGGACAAAGCATCTCCATACGCTTATCTTAAATTCTTACCAATGAATTACATAAGTATCTCTATCTTTTTCTTTATGTTTTATTCATCATCCATAACCATTTGAGTCTGCCTGACTAAGATTTACAAGGTGACCATAGCTTGCTTCATACCAACAATCTCTGTGGGATCAACCCTTACTCGCGTAAGGTTTATTACTTGGACGACCCAGTACACTTGCTGGTTAGTTGTGCAATGTTGTGATAAATAGTTGAGATTACAAATGTGCGTACCATGTTGATGGCGCCATTGATGATCACAATTTCGTGCACCAGCAGCTCGTCCACTTGTACATCTTAGCATGCACCGAGGACGATGCAATCTTTAAGTGTGGGGAGGTCGATACCGATCTCCATGGGTTAGTTACTCTTTTATCTCAACACCAATGGTTTATTTTCCTTGTTAGTTGTTGCATTTGCATGTTTGTTTGATTTTGTGCATATTTTACCACTTGGTTGAAGTAATATTTTTTTTTTCAAGAAAACTTTTTATAGTATTTCACTAATTTGAATAAAACTTTTTGAAAAACTTGTATGAAGAAATATTATTTTGGAACATGGTTTAGAGCTCGAATACACAAAACCTGTGAGATTTTTGAGCTTATTTGATTGGTTGCATTTTATCAACCAATATTTTATTTTTGGTGTGTGTTATTCTCTCTAAAATTGTGATCCTTGTCTTGTTTGATTCTATATTTTCATTGTTTAATGTATGCATTCACTTATATGATTGAAGCCTTAGTTCACTGAGCTTACATACCCATATGGCCTTACCCTTTCATTATCCTTTGCAAACCAATGTTGAGCCTATTTTACCTCTTTGTTTCTTACTTTAGCTCTTCACTAACTCTAAGCGAAAAACAATAATGTTCTTAATTTGAATCATTGATTAGCTTAGACTAGTGAAAGTGCTCATGAATTAAGTGTGGGGAAAGTGGGTTTGAAAACGTTTGGTTTGGGAATTGAGTATGTTAGACTTTCTGTGAAAATGCGAAAAATGTTAAGAACATGTTTATGCACTCAATACCTTAATCATATGCATTGAAAAAAAATATTAAGAAAAGAAAAAAAAGAGCAGAAAAAAAAAGGGGACAAAATGCCCCAAAGTAAATGGTGATAGCAATGCACATGTACTGTACTCAAAACTTGGAATGCATAAATATGTAGTAAACGCAGTTAATGGGTAGTTATTGATTTTATATTATGATTATATGGATTATCCTAAGTTAGGTGGAAAGTTTAAGTTAATTAAGGACTCAGATTTTAGTCCACTTGACCAAATACAATCCTACCTTGACCCTAACCCCATTACAACCATTAAAAGACCTCTTGATATGTGTATCTGTGCATTAATTTTTGTTGATTGTTAGATGAAGAGCAAGCTATAGAAAGCAAGATTAGTAGATAATTAAGAGAATTGACCCTAGACACTCGAGAGTTAGAATGATATACACTACCAGTAAGGGTTTAGTGCTTAATTCTATGTTCCCTACTTTCATGAGCTATCTTCTTCTTGCAAGTTATTTGTATTGTATTTTGTGATTTGGATTAGTGAAATCCAGTTCATATTTGTTCTTAAAAGATTTATTTACTTTTTCACCAAATAGGTAGAATCATTTTAGCATGTAGTTGCATTCACATAGATAGGTTGCATTTCATACATTCCATCATTCCTCTTCACTCCCTTATAGCTTCTCTTGAGCTTAGCATGAGGGCATGCTAATGTTTAAGTGTGGGGAGATTGATAAACCACTATTTTATGGTTTATCTTGTGCTCAATTGAGTGGATTTTATCAACCTTTCATACACTTATTCATACTAATTGCATGAGTTTACATTTCCCTTCCAGATTTTGTGCTATGATTGAAAACATACTTCTTTGGACCTTAAAATTGCTATGTTTAATCCTCTCTTATTACCATTAGATGCCGTGATATGTGTGTTAAGTGATTTCAGGGATTACAGGGCATGAATGGCTTAGAGGATGGAAAGGAAGCATGTAAAAGTGGAAGGAATACAAGAAGTTGAAGAAATTGCTAAGCTATCTAGCCTGACCTCTTCGCACTCAAACGGTCATAACTTGATCTATAGAGGTCCAAATGAGATGGTTTTAGTTGTGTTGGAAAGCTAACATCCGGGGCTTCGCAATCATATATAATTTTTCATAGCTTCCACAAAGTTGGGCGATGCGAACGCGTGGATGACGCGCCCGCATTGTATCTGCAAAATCTCAATCCACCCAAATGCGTGGATGACACCTCCGCGTCACTTTGCCACGACCTGTACGAACCAGATTTCACACTCAGCGATTTCTAGGCTATTTCTGACCAAGTTCTCGGCCCAGAAAATATAGATTATAGGCTATAAAGTGGGAAAATCCATTAATTCATCATCATTCATTCATAATACACACTTTTCATAATTTAGATGTAGTTTTTAGAGAGAGAGGTTCTCTCCTCTCTCTTAGGTTTTTAGATTAGGATTTCTTTTAGTCATTAGGATTGTTTCTTCGTACCAGGTTCAATAATTTATGTTTCTCTTCTATTTTTGTTTACTCTGAAGCTTTTATTTGTATTTGATTTATGTTGCCCAATTGGCTTATGAACTTTTTCATGTTAGAATTGACATCTCCATTCAATATAATTTGAGGTATTCCAGATATTTATGATTTTAATTTAGCTTTCCATATTCTTGGTTCTGGTTGATTAATTGGTAACTCTTGAGTTATCAAACTCATCGTGATTGATAATTATCACTCTTGCTAATTAATTTAGATTCCTATAACTCTAGTTTTTTCTTAAGGAGTTGACTAGGACTTTAGGTGTTAAATTAATTTGTCCACTTAACTGACCTTCATAGTTAGAGGTTGACTTAGTGGTAGCAGAATTATAATTCTCATCACCATTGATAAGGATAACTAGGATAGAACTTCCAGTTTTCATACCTTGCCAAGAGATTTTTTCGTTATTTATTTATTAATTTCTGCAAACCATTTCTCTTGCTCAAAACCCTTTTCAAACCCAAAAACACTGTTTTCCATAACCAATAATAAAACACACTTCCCTGCAATTCCTTGAGAAGACGACCCGAGGTTTGAATACTTCAGTTTATAAATTTTATTGGGTTTGTTACTTGTAACAACCAAACGTTTGTAAGAAAGGTTGATTTCTTGGTTTAGAAACTATACTTGCAACGAGAATTTACTATAACTTTTAAACCATCAATCTTCAGTTCTTCATAGTGCTACAAGGTGTCAAGAATTACAGCATTTGCAGAAATGCTGGATACCGAATTCTGGAGTCAAATCGATTGAAGTACCATATGCATTGCTGGTAGTCTAAGCACGGCTGAATGGATATACGGTATCCCTCTTAAAACCGAGCACTCCACCAGTCGTACCACTCCTGATGCTTGGTAGGCCACCAGACATCCTCGCCCTATCCTGTTGTCGTCTGAAACTTGTTGACGTTGATCGGGTCCCCTAGCACTGGCTGCTCGCCACTGAACTGGCGCTTCACCCGGTCGGCATGATAGAACTCAACTATGTTGAAGCAGACGAGAAGGACAACAGACATTCAGGTCTTCCACTCCACCTCTTCCTTCAGCCATAGTAGGCAGATATCCTACAGTGCAAGGTCATCGTACGGCGTCCACAGGAACTACAAATGAAGGAAGTGAAATAATGATTAGTGACAGGTGCAAAAAAATTTTTAGTAATCCATACAAGTTTAACAAAATAAAAGTGTAATTCACTGACCTCATTCCATAGTAACTGATCCAACTCCTGATGCCATTGCAGGACTTTTTGCTCGTGCTGGACTCTGCTCTGCTGTGTTATGCCGATCAATCTGTGGACAGATGCAAGAATAACCTAATTACTTAGTTGCAAACGTTATTAAATTGCGAAAACGAAGAAATTAAAACCAAACAGGACAATAACCTTGAAGTCATCTAGTACATATAAACCTATTGCTCAGGTGGACATTACTTAGGAAATCTCTGGTAGATCCAAGATATCAGCAGAGGATTCATCTTGCAATGTCTGTAGTGGAGCGATGTGCTGCAGAGCATAGGAAATGGTATGTCCATGGAATTCCAGGACAAAGAACGACACCTCTGAAAGTCATCTAAATGCGGGAGCCACTGGAGATGGACCGTATTGTTGGACTTATCACTCATCAGGTAAACCTCGATCATCAATAGTATGTATCACCTCATGTACTATCAGAGGGTGGAAGGATCATTCGTATCGGGCATCTGTCGAACACGCTCCCGAAGCCATGTCAGCTTCAGGGAGAAAGACTCCGTCCTCTGCGCTCCCTGCTGCTGCACTACAGGCGGCCTAGCATTGAGTAGCTGCTCAACCAACTCCTAAACTTCTTCCTTGTACCATATATGGAAGTCACGAAAACACCCACTAATGGGATCATTAGCCTGCAGCCCAAGGTGATAATGCGACTTTTTGGAGGGTGATGGTGCACTCACTCCACGACAGATGGAAGGTGTGGGTCTCTGGACGCCAGCGCTCCACAAATGTCGTGATCAGGGAGTTGTCAAACACGAAATTCTTGAGTGGCACGGCGTCGTTGAATCCAGCCTCCCTCGGGTAGGGGATGAAATGGCGTCTGGTGGTGGGAGTGTGTGTCTAACTCTCCTGAGAAGAAGTAGGCGAAGCTTCTAGTAAACAATAAAAAAAAATTTGAATCAAGAATGTGTAAACCTATAAAGCTATAAAATTTTAAAGTAAATAATCCTACCAAAAAATATTTACATAACAAATTAATTTAAATTATAAGCAAACTAATTTAAGAAATAACCACATATACATTTTAAATTTATTTAAATAAAAATATTTACTTAAGTAATGAATAACTAAATTAATAAGGGTCTATATAATTTAATTTGAATAAAAATATTCTTATTCATAAGCTAAATTATGTAAAAATATTTATTTAAATAACTAACAACAAATATATCATCAACTTAATAACTTAATTTAAGTCTTAACAAATATAAATTAAAAAATCAAATACTTAACATTAACTAAATAAAAACATTCACATCTTCTTACGTAATTAAATTTACCAAAATTTTTTAATAGCCCTATTTTAATAACTAAAGTCATAAAAATATGTTTCATAACCTACATTACAGGAAAATAATTCTAAGTAAATATTTAACTACCAAATTTATGTTAAAATATGTTTAACATCATACCGTATCATTTAAATCATTACTAACAATATATTCATATGCTTTTATAAAAGTATTATAACTATAGCAACACATCTATGTTTTAAGATAAATATAAAACAAAGAACAATACTAATCTCAAAGTTGGCTACCTCCGTAATGTGCCACGTTGCATTTAATCGGTTGATGTCCGCATCGTGATTATCGACACACGCCATAATCTCAAAGTAAGTCATAAATTTAATTACAGAAGGGTAAACGAGGAAAAAAAGTTAAAGAAATAGATGGTTTAAGGTACAAACAGGCGCTATAGACGAAATGTATATATCTAGGCGTCATCCAATCTTATTTCATTTACAGTGTAAACGAATTAATATTACACATATTTCGTTTACTCTGCAAATAAAATAAGAGTGTTACATACCACGTGTACAAACGTGATACGGTTACGTCATTTTTTTGTCTTATTTCGTTTACAGTATAAACGAAATACGTATAGCATTAATTCGTTTATACTATAAACGAAATAAGATATAGAATGCATTTTAGTAAAAATGCTATAAATGATCTATTTCCGTTAATAAAACATTTATTTTATTTATTAAAAAATCCATTTAACTATAAATAGCTTATTAATCTATAAATAAAGAACACGTAAATTTGGGCTAATTTTTAGTAATGGAAAAAAATTGTATATAATCCAGTATCATAATTAATTGGTGTGTTTTTTTATATAAATTTTATTTATATATTTTAAAAAAATAAATAAATTAGACTTTTAAATCTGAGAGTCAAATTTTTGTAGTGCACAAATTAAAAGGTCCGATTTATAATGAAATATAAATTGTTTTTGATGTAAAATAAATCCAAGAATCCAATTTGCATGTTTTAAAAATTTTTTAAGCTAAAAAATAAATCTAATCCATAGATTTGTATATTTAAAAAAATTTAAAATAAAAAATAAATTTGATCTTTAAATTTGTGATATCTATATAAAAAAAATACTAAATTTTTATATTAGTAAAAAACACTCTCTCTACAAAAAATAAAAAACAGTAAACTTTTTGCCAAATTCAAACCATTAGCAAAAGTTTATGTCTCACTCGTTTATAAAGATAGAGACTTAGCTTATTTATAATTAAATTTAGTAAAAAATTCAATTGTCTTTGTTATAAAATATGATAATCTTCTCTCCCCTTTTATTTTTATTTATTTACATTTTTTTCACGTTGAGTCAGTCCTTTTTCTTTTCCTTTTTCTTTTTTCTTTTTTCTGGACAAAATAATTTAAATCAGTCTTAAAAATCCAGCTTGACCAATGGTTCGGTTGTTGATGAACCTATGCAATTCAAGTCTTTCTTTTCCGTCCAAGAAAAAGAAAATGCAAGTATTTCTTTTTATAAGTGAGAAATTCTTCTCAACAAAAAAATAAAGGGTGAGAAATTCTTTATTAAGAATCTTAAAACAGTCCCAGCGTTCAAAAGAGAATATATGAAAACTTGCATATGAACAAACACAAGAAATCCTTCTTCACATGTGCACTTTGACCTTGACTTGTTAAAAGTTATAGCCTCAAAATATCAAATTATCAAGCAAGCTGATTCAAAGAAAATAAGAAATCGTCACATTCACATTGGCCTCTCAAGTACGGGCATTTGGAAATTTTGCATGGCGTGGGATTTTTTGGCAGATAAATAATGAAAAAGTTCTATATGTTGAATTCAACAAAGGTCTTATACTTCATATATTTTATTATATATTTATATTGCGTAAATTACACTTGGGGTTGGTTTGGGCTGAGTTTTTTTGAGTGAGGAATTTCTTTTTAAATAAATTACTTTTATTTTATAAAAATAAAATATTTATTTTTTTAAAAGCCAATAATATCTTATTTTAAAAAAGTAGAAGCAAAATAAATTTTTAATATTTGAAACTTTCTTTTAAATCTATCCAAATGCGAAATAATATTTGACTCTAATCTCACTTGAAGTTAAGCAATATTACACAGATATTTTTTTATTTGGAAAAATATACTAAATTTTTTTCTAATATTTAAGTTAATAAAAATTAATAATACTAATATTTTATAAATAGGTGATTATT
>NC_029780.3:33422102-33422645 GCF_000817695.3 Arachis duranensis
TGTCATGTTTTGATTAATCTTTTAAAAAAAATAAAAAAACTTACAAATTTAATTTTATACTTAAAATTAATATTTATGAATTTTATTATTTAATAGTTTAATACAATATTTAATGGAACTCCTCACAAATAAATTCCTATAAATTTCAAACCTTGAATTTAACCATATTTTTCGCTAAATTTAGTGCTTGAAATTGATATGAGTTTATTTCATAAAAATTGTTGTGAGGAGTTATATTTAACGTTGTATAAAATTATTAAAAAGTAAAATCCATAAATAACAAATTTAAGTATTGAATTAAATTTGTGTTAAAACTTAAAATACAATCAAAATATGACACATTAAACAGGATAATTGGATCCCCAATCAGCATATAGATATGAGACCGATGACTTTACTAAATATGATCATGTCTTACTCTCTAGGCATAGAGATGCCGTGTTAGAATTTAGTATAATTCATTATTGAGAATAAGATTATTGACAATTTGACATTATTAAAATAAAAATATGATGAAAAAAAAATATTAAATTAATATTTTAA
>NC_029780.3:33423029-33426552 GCF_000817695.3 Arachis duranensis
AAAAAAAAAAAAAAAAATCAAGTTTGTAAATTAATTTTATACAAACTCTCAAATGTAATCCAGACACGCACTTAATCCCTTTTATAAATAAGAGAACCAATGTTTACTACCAGTGCTTACTAATAACTTAAAAAGTTGCGCAACTATTTTTCTGCCAATGCTAAGCCCTAAGCATTTCCCTTCAACCTCGTTGGTCACATAACTCTATATAATGCTTGATATTCCATCTTTTCCTGTCCTGGAAACTAAATCTGAAAAGTAACGTCCTCATCCATTAATGCAGTTACAATTCTAAATACTTTCATGAATATTGACATATTGTTATAAGCTCCTAAGTCCTAACCTGTCATTGCTGGCTGAGAAAAACTATCATGTCATCTACATGAAGTGTATAAAAATTGTGTGAAACTGTGACTTTGTATAATCTAACATCTTTAATCTAATGGTGCATAAGTATAAAGTATCAGTTATTCACCATTCCCATTATTCCCAATTCAAAGGTTCTGGAGACTGATAGGATAATACAAACTTACAAAAAGTAGTAATCCATAAACAGTTCCAAAAAGAGCAAGATAAGAAAAGAATAGAATATCAAACATTCGTTTCACAAGTTGATTCCTCACAAAAATCCTTATCACTGGATAATCTTATTTAGGCTTCTGAACTTTTAAAGTCCACTCATTATCTTCTTCTGCAAGTATCATTTCATCCACAATACAAAACCGACCAAAAGAAAAATCAACAATAGACATGATAATGCATCATCGTATCCAATGTAAACACCAGTACCTAGCATAAATTCTGATCCACACTGGCATATATGAGGATTCTAGTGAATTAATTTGCTTTGATTTACACACAAGTTGGACAAATTATGAATACAGCACACCACATTAGTGGCGGACATCCATCACACAACAATAATAAATGACTTCTCTCATATCATAGTTGACTGAACTCATGCAACCTGAATTTGGAGGAAAATGGAAACCTATCAGAGTAGTCTCTGGCTTCCCATGCTACCTCTTAATTATTTACTCTATCCATTCCAAATAACAGTTGAGCATCGAATTATGTTCCAAGACTAGGCACGATGCTCGACTTGCCTATCCCACTGAAGGTCAGCAGAAAATTCAGCAAAGGCAGCTCGGGGATCGCCATTCGAAATAGACCAGTAGTACTGAGCAGTTTCATTATCAACTTGCATGCTCCTCTTCAAGGAATCAACCACCCTTTTCTTGCTCAATTCCGAGGATATCCTGACTGATATATTGGCACTCTTTGTGTCTGGTACATCGTTCGGATACAACACAGCTACTTCTCTTTTAGCATAGACATCCAGCTCAATAAAGCATGTTCTGTTAATAAGAATGTCAGGGCTACTAAGTGGGATTAATAACCGTTCCCTTGAGTATATCCCATGATCACTCATCATGTTGTTCAGGCGTTTTATGTCCATAACCTGTCAAAACATAAAAATGGAATCAGAAAAATCAATTCAGTTAATAAATTCTTGTGCCTGTAACCATCGCAAACAACAAACAAGGAAACACTAGCTCACAACAAAGAATTGTACAAAAACTGAAATGATAACTTGAAGCATATACAAAACCCAAATTTCCTTTTTTTCAGTTAAGAAAATTTCATATTAAGTTGAAAGTTGATCTTAATTTAGAATCAAGGCTTAGGACTCAGCAAGGGCTTACAAGTTACACATGCCATGCCAAAATTGGCCGAACATGAGATGAAGGCCCATTAGGCAAGCCAATCCCCTAAGTCCATAACTCATTATCACAGTCATACACCCTATAACTGGGCATTGCATTTATTCTATCAATAAGTGAACAGTAAGAAATACAACAGAACTATCCTTAGATGCACTGTCCATTTTCAAATAACTGCGTATTGCATTCCTTTGATGCCCTGATAACGCACAATGTACTCTCTAAAAAGTCATATCTTAGAATAAAGACCGGGAAAAAAAAAATTTAGAACCTAATATGGTATTTATAAAAGAAGATTTGACCCCCAATTAGTATGGACTAAAACATAACAGATGAATGTAGAACCATTATTACAATAACAGACAAAAATTAGTGGTTAGTTAGGAATGTTATCAAAGTTGGTTAGATTAATTGCTAAGTTAGCTAGCAGTGCTAGTTATTCAGCTAAAATAGTAGTGTATTTATGGTTCTGAAGCTCAGGTATAGTTTAACATTTCTATATCTTTTACAGTTTTTTGTTAGTAATTAACGGGAAACTAACATCTGCTGTGGTGCATGATGCACCTTTTGATTAGTAGACACACACACAACACTTCATTCATCACTGTTCTTGCTCTCTTCATACAGCTTCAACACTTAACCCAGAGAACAAACAAAAGAATAAATCAAAAAACAAGCTAGCAAGAAAAGGACCTAGAAGAACCAAAAATGAACAATAAGACAAACACCACCACAAAACATAGCCACTGCAGCACCATCGCCCCTACTTGTCCCTCCTAAGTTGTTCAATGGTTACTAAGCTCAGTGTTTCTCCTTTACCGGTTTTGGAAGCTACACAAAGGCTTTTTGTAGTGCCATCAGCATTTGCTTTCAAGGTGAAAAAAGGTATTCATTTTGAGTTTTAGGATGGGGCTCTAAGATGCATCCACTAATCAAAAGGTGCATTATGTACCACCTGGAACCAGGTTTTCAATCTAACTCCTCTTTAAAGGCTTTTCCGAAAGTTCAGTGAAAATTAGACAATCCTATTTCATGTTCGGTGTATCAAAAAATACTAATGCTATCTGCATTGTAACTTTCAAAGACTACAATTTCGGTACACAGATTAAAGCACGGAACTATTAAAAAAAAAGTGCATTTCACTGTTAATTTAGGGATTTTGATCGAATTGCAGAGGGACCTGAACGGAGTACTTGACGGCGAGGCTGGCGACGCTGTCACCGCGGACAATTCGATGGGAGATGGCGAACTTGGCGAGGGTGTTGTCTCTCCAGAAGCTTCCAGAAATTGGATTCCCAACGACGGCCTTGAGATTCCATGGAGCGAGAAATGCGGCGGTGAGGATGTCTCTGTCAGAGGCGACGGAGCTCCAGAGACGGGAGACGCAGGCGGCGCGAGCGAGGTCGGGGACGGGAAGCTTCTGGAAGATGGTGCGGAGGATGTCGGTGGATGAGAGGGCGGGGAAGTGGGAGTTCATAGGTGAGATGACGGTGGAGAAGGGAGAAGAAGAAGAAGAAGAAGAAGAAGAACGTGGTGAGGTGGAAGAAGAGTTGTTCATGAGTTGTCTGAGAATGTCACCGTCGTCTTCATCGCAGCAACAGCCCATTCGGATGGTGATGACGTGGGAGAGTTTAGAGCTGGGACGAAGATGTGGTCATGTGGTCTGCTTTCCTTCCTTGTGTACCTGCTTCACCTTCCATTACATCAAATAATATTGGACTGCGTAAGTGCGTATATAAAATATATGGCAGAATATAAATACAAATTAAAGATAAATTAAACTATATACATATATATAT
>NC_029780.3:33426647-33435375 GCF_000817695.3 Arachis duranensis
CATTAATTTTAATGATTAATTTTAGTATATAAATAATATTTTTAATATTGTATTATTGAATGAATTTTTATTTGAGATTTTTTTTTAAATCAAGCATTGGAATAAAAATATTATGCTTAGAAAATTTTATATCAACTTAAAATTGTTTGTTATATTTAAAATTTCAATCGTCTAATCATATTTATTTTTTTGAATTATCATTAACGCAAAAACGTAGTTTATTTTTATTAACATGATGATATATAATTAGATGCATATATAAATTTTTTTTAATTAAAAGTAGAATTGGTTTGTGCCCAAACGAATTAGTTTGGAGAATATAATATTTGATAATTTGAGTACGAAAAATTATTTTTATGTCATTAGCAATTTGAACTTAGGGCTGCGTTTATTTATGAGGACAGGACAGGATAAGACTTTGAGAACAGGACATGATAAGATATGATAGACAGAGCCACAAAATTTGTGTTCTTATATTCTATTTGGTGATAAACTAGAACAAATTATTAAAATTCAATTTATTCTTATTGTTTTCATTCAAAAAATTTGAGATAAAAAATATAATAATAAAAAATATGATTATAAAAAACTTAACAAGAATAATGAAAGAAAAAATAAAAAATAAGTTGTGTCCCCTTGTTAGTGTCTCTGTGTCCTTCATGTCAGGATGGACACAAAATACACTAATTCAGTGTCTTTGGACACATTGTCTCTGTCCATGTCTCTTCTGTCAAACACGATTTTGTGTCTCTGTGTCTCTATCTCAGTGTCTTGTCTCTGTAAACAAATGCAACATGAGTTACCAATCATCCTGGTTTCATAGGTGCACAAGTGTAACAATGCATTTTAGTCCATATTTCTCTACTGTTTATATTGACGTACAAGTGTTTGTTTTATATTAGAACTGAGTTTGGAGAATGCTATCAGTAGCGACGTCAACTAGAGCAGAATTGTCATTCTCTGATGGGAGTACTTTTGTTGAGGTGAGTTTCATGGACATTTTTTTGTTGTGATAGGGGGATTGGTTGAGAGAGAGTAAATTAGTTATATTGTTATTGGATTATGCCGATGATTGTTGCACATGATACATTTTTTGACACAAGTATTAAAGGAGATGTAGCTAGCACTAAGACAAGGGGGCAATCAGAAACAGTTGTTGATTCGTCCCATGGTTATGGACATATAATGGTGGAAGATGTAATGAATATGGAATTCGGTGCTCCAGGAGACGCAAGATAATTATATGCTGGTTATAGTAGAGTAAAAGGTTTTTCTATTTGAAAGAGTAAAAGAGTAAAAAAATGCCAAAGTAGAGGATGGTCAGATATAATTTGTGTGCAACAGGGAGGGGTTCAGGCATAGGAAGTGGTTAGAGAAGTCCAATAGGAAGTAGGAGCACAAGTCCATTACTAGGTGTGGATGTCTAACAGAGATAAGGATCAAGCGAAATATTGCTAATGGAAAGTGGTGTATTGGAAAATTTCTTGATTATCCCAATCACACTTTACTCCCTGAGAGATTCGTAGGATATTTGCCAGCTCATCAAAGTATGTTCGATGTTAAAATTGCACAGATGAACACATTGAGGTAAGTTGGAATAAGCATCCCTAAGATATACCAATCGTTTGTAATACAAGTTAGGGGATTCAATCTAGTTTGGTTTACGAAGCAAGATATGCACAATAAAGTTCGGAAGCAACGTGCATTACAGAACGGAGATGTCAACGCTGCACTTAGGTTCTAGCGAGTTGCTAAGGATAATGAAATGTTATTTTGGGGATATTATGTTGGGGAGGAGGACTAAATGTGTGACCTAATATAGAGCAATGGACGCAGCCAGAAAGATTATAAAGTATTTAGGGACGTGTTGGCCTTTGACGTGACATATGAGAGGAACAAGTACAATCTCCCCATGATTGTTTTGTTGGCAGTTAATCATCACAATCAAACACGTGTCTTTGGAACGGCAGTGGTTTCTTATGAGTCCAAAGATTCTTACAAATAGGTTTTCAACAACTTCCTTGATTGCATGGGACAAGTCCCCGACGGGGATCCTGCAATACGACTGTCTATTATGCAAGTGTTTCCAGAAGTCCAGAATAGACTTTATGCTTGGCATCTTCTAAAAAATGCTCGGCCAATATATCAAAACTATGGTTCACACAGTTGTTCAAATAATGCATGCTCGTTGATGTAGAGGTTACTAAATTTGAGATGCAGTAGGAGGCAATGATTGACGAATGCGGTGTTAGAAAAGTTGAGTGGGTAAAGGGCCTATATACACAGAAGTTGTCTTGGGCCACCGCCTATAATAAGGCCAGATTTTTTGCTGACATAAGGAGAACATCTCGATGCAAGTCACTTTATGCTAAGTTAGGAAACTTTGTGGAGAGCAGATATGGGATATTGGGTTTTGTAACAAATTTTTAGAGATGTATAGATTTTTTGAGAGATAGAGAGGAAAAACTTGATTTTAGGTCATATTGTGGAACACTTGTACTTCAGACTCAGTTTTTAGAAAACAAGAAATTGGCAACGGTGCACTATACTCGTGATATGTTCTATAGGCTTCGCGAGTGCGTAAAAAGGGAAGTTTGATATTACATTATAGACTGTGAAGAAGGTAATCATGGTTGTTGTTATGTTATACAGAAGTACCATCGGCCTGAGGAGACCTGGTAGGTTGTGCACGTGGCAAGTGAGGTATTGTTTAGGGTAGTTATTCCAGGATGGAGTCATTTGGTGTTCCATGTGTTCATATGATTGTGGTTCTGGTTGGGTTGGACATGGGGGCGTTGCCACACACCTTACTCCTAGGGAGGTGGTACAAGGGTGCAAAAAGTCATTTTTCTAGAAACAGAGTAGTGACCGATATAGGAGATATTGCATCACAGTATCGTAGCAGAGTTGGGATTTTTGTCGATCAATGCAAGCATTTTACCAAGTTGGCTTGTCTTAGGGAGGAGGACTTTAAGGCTTTCCTTAAGAAGATGTTAATTGATACTACGTTGCTAGAGGTGAGGAATGGGCTATAGATGTGGTCAGGCTCAAATTCTTTCCCACAAGCTACAGCTTATGGCGTGTAAACGATCCTGCAGTCATTCGAACTAAAGGAACCGGGTGGGCCAACGATGACCCGGGTTCGAAAGGTCCAAGCAAAAAAAGTGCAGTAGATGTGGGACATTGGGTCATCGGCAGACACGATGTCCTAATTTGCTGTACTTGAGAAACTTATTTCCTGAGTGTTTTGCCAAAGTAGGCAGGAGTGATGCACAAGCCCAAGTTTGACCATAATAACCTTGTACTATTCTTTTCATTTGAACAAATGTTTTAGGTTTTAAGTGGGACATTTATGTCTTTTGGGTGTTATTACAGTCTCAAATTCGCTATATTACTAGTAATACATTAAAATCATATTGATGAAGTTGGGGTAATGTACAAAAAATAAATCCCTGTATTATTTCTGTGATGTGGCCATTGATGCTCTCCATTTGCAGGCTTCGTGGGTGGACACAAGTCAAATTGCCAAATTATTCGCCATGGCCCATGCTCATGCCACAAGTAATGTAAATTTTTGTTCCCTAGTTCCATTTGTGTATAAACCTTTTTTTTCTTGTTTATGTGGAAATTTGATGGTGTACTATTTATTGTTTAAGGTTATGTATGTGACTGGATAATGTAACGCTGATACAATTTAAATTTTAGAATTTTCCAACAAAGAAGAAGAAAGCCAAAGTTGATCTCCCGACAACCTTTCTCTGGTTCATGAGTTAAACCTCCTTGATACGATGAATGACAATATAATAATTTTGTGGTGCTTTTTTCATAGTTATTGAATGTAGGTATGCATAGAATTTTAGGTAGCACATCACATCGTGAAATGTGTGCTATGATAAAATATTATGTTGACCAACAAATATTTTGATTGGGTCACTATATGATGCCGATAATTCACGGCTAATATTAGGTGTGTGCCTTCAAAGAATATCATACCTCATTGTTATGTAACATATCCTGTGTTATTCAATATTATCGTTGTATATGAATTGGGTTACCATGCTGACGATGTGCACAGGCATGAGATATACATATAGCCATAACAATATCACTGAGGTCATTATTCATAGTGAAAAAAATGAATACCAAATAATGTAGGCGCCAACAAAATTAAAACAAAGACCTGTTTAATACGATAAGTTGAGTTATTTGTTCAAAACCTGGCACAACGATTACATATTAAAGTTGTACACATCTTGACATAATACGACACTCTCATAGGGAGATAATCTGAAATATAAGGACTCATGCCCTAATTGGCTGCCCGCCGGAGGCATAAGTCAACCAAGTGGGGACTCAGTTCTCAAAAAAGATTAAGCACAACATATTCATAAAGTTTACATTGTCAACAAAATTCGATTCTTAGAGACCCAAGATACATGCTGTGAACCAAATGAGGGGGTGATAGAAAGGTTTGCCACACGTTCTCCGCCTTGAGGTCTACAAGAGCTTTGATTTCGCTCCAAAGACACAATTCAGATAGCATATTTCTTTCTCAGGGCGGCCTCATCACCCTGCACCACACCAATTATTCAGGACATCGCAAATTACCAAAACAAAAAAGGAGGGAATGAGTGCAAGTTTAGAGAATATACATAAAAAGTTGCCGAAGATGGTGGGCATGAATTGGCCATGGTGCGACATTCACCAGATGCACCATGTATTGGAAAAAATTTTATTAAGTGGCTAAAATGTACCCCTTAAACCCATTTATTGGCAACTCAAGTTATAGGCAGATGTATTTTAAAATTGAGTCATTTATTAGCAAAAAAGGGTGACAACCTACTTTTGGAGGGTTAGGTAGTTGATAATCTACTCCCAAGGCTCCTTTAGAAGGGTTCAGTAGTCGATCAGCAAGGCTAAAAGGGGCATTGAAAAAAGAAAGAAACTTAAACGTTTTCATGAAATGTTTTTTTGAACAAAATGGTGTTTCAAGATAAAGCTTTAAAGTAATGTTCCTAACATCTATAAAATGTGCTTCTTTTTTCTTTTTCCATACCTCTTTGGCTTCGGTGAAAACATACCTTACATTCCAAAAATGCCATTTTACCTTATAATATTTCTCAAAGGCAGCAATCTCTTTAATATTCTCACTTTTGGTTTTCTTCGACGTAACAACAGTCTATGCAGAATAAAGAACTAGGTTAGAAAATGCTTGCTCAACTGAGGGGCAATGAGCATCATAATAGTTTGACCAGCATTTGTGAAAATCAAGGGTTGAAAGGAAGCATAATTTAAGGTCATATCTCTGATATTAGGTAGTTACTCTTTGGTGATTCAAGTCCAGAATTTGGTCGAATATTTTCTAGTCCGACACTTCATAGTGAACCATTTGGGCTCCAGCTTCTAATGAAATAGGGGAAGGTAATACATGTGCAAGGCCAAATTGTCTCGACACATATTGTGGGGAGTAGGTGACGAGCTTCTTTTTAAGAGCTATGGTTGATTCATGAGGAAGTTCTATGAAAAGGATTTGTGGAGTAAGGATTTTTTACCATAGTTCATCAAGAACCTCTTGATTTTTAGGTTTGAGAGTTGTGAGATAGTCAAGGTATCCTACTTTACTTTTCTGACAAGCTAGAGGATTGGGATAATAAGTTGAATCATCGTTGTGTTTGATATTAAGAAAAAAGTTTAATAAAATGGCAAAGAGCATCGATGGATGACTTGCTATTTGGTTTCGACCATGAAATAGAAGATAGTCGATTACCTTCAGGTGAAGTTTTCGGAAATTCAGAAGGGGTAGTGAATTAAGGCTCGAACAAAGACTTAAGCCATAAATTGACAACTCAGAGGGGTCCAAATGGATTGATCAATGATTCTCTTCATCCGATCTGGTTAACTACCAAAGAG
Source organism: Arachis duranensis (assembly GCF_000817695.3). Classification (NCBI taxonomy): domain Eukaryota; kingdom Viridiplantae; phylum Streptophyta; class Magnoliopsida; order Fabales; family Fabaceae; genus Arachis; species Arachis duranensis. The sequence goes on from NC_029780.3 coordinate 33,432,558, forward strand.
AGCGTCTCATACAACTAACTCAGAATAACAGAAGGAAGGTTAAGATATTTATTTGTAGTGAATGATGATGGCTAACGGAAGGTAGTTATTTTTTTTGAATTTGGATCGACTTGGGACAAAAAAAAAAAGAAATGAGCCATAAAAGCAAGAAAGCAACATGTTTACTATCGGTAACAAGGTCTCCCTCCGAACCCATGTTGTTTTGAATAAAATCTGACATAAAAGTCGAGTCAAAATTAATGTCGAAGACATCTTCAGGACATGGGGTTGCCAATAAACATCCTCTCCGTCAGGGGATAGACCAGTCAAGGTTGAAATCTCTATCAGGGTTGGACCCATCATCCCATAAGAAAAATAAAAATTGTTTGTGGCCGAGCACCATAAGTACAAACTGGCTCCAAGTAAAGGAGCAGTATAGGATAGGTCATTAGTGGATAGTCAAAGAGTAGATGATATACCTAGAGACTTCCAAAAAGATTTGTAGGTAAGAAAGAGTCTCAACATCCAGGTCGAAAATAATGAGCTCGATTCTTTGGGGTGCAGTTCTGAAGACTCGACTACCAAAATATGTGGCTTCAAAATTTTTACAGAAAATTAAAGGAAGGTGTTTTGGAGAAGATGGAAAGTAAGAAGAAATCGACTCTATTTGTTCCAGGGTAGAGATTGGCCCTAAGTATGAGTAGAAAACATTGGAAACTTGAAAAGGAAGAAGTACCTGGCTATGCCATAAGGCAGTGGTCTTTACATCTGGATTAGGAGCTTTCAAGGTCCCATCAACATTGTAAAATAGTGACACATTGGTCACTAAAGGTGGAGGTCTTACGACGTGAATGTTGTCATCATCCTCCTTGGAAAAAGAGAAGGGGTAGCAGAAGCTCCACCTGGAGTAGCAATAGCAGCCGTAGCGACTGTAGCAGCAACAATGGAGGTAGGTAAAGAAGAAGCCATGGTAGCTCTCGTAGTAGAAGTGGTGATGGAAATAGTGGTTGTGGTAGTTGCAGCGATGGTGGTGGATGAAGATGACACAGCGGTAACGGCTGATGTACTACTGGAATGAAGACTAGAGTGAGAAGCCATGGAAGAATGAGAGATTAGATTTACAAGTGAAAAGAGAAGTATTGAAGAAGATGAAGAAAGAAGAGTATTTCTAAAGTGAAATGCCTCTTAAAAATGAGAAGTAGTGAGAGGCAATAAAACCTGAGGAATGTAAAAGGGTTTTGAAGGAATAAAAAGTCCATTAAAGCTCATTAGGAACGTTACACATTCTCAGAAACGCATGAACCGTTTCATCTTCTTGTAACTTTTTTTGAAATTTGAGAATTTGAAAAGGCACGTGGATGACACGGCTTGAATAAAACTTATCATTTAATACTATGAAAAGATAATTTGTAAGGGACAATCTGTTGATATAAATTTTGACTCATAGAGATTCGACTCATAAGTAGTCGAAATTTGACAAGTATCACGTGGTTATGGAAATTCCCTTTCGACTATAGAAATAAAGCATGCTTTTGACAATTATCTCACATTTATTCAATGAAATAGCATACTTTTGTAATTCTCCCTAAATTTGTGCTTAAGAGTGAAAACATGATTTTTAGGCCTTAAAATAGCTAAATCTAATTCACTTTAATTCCATTCGATGCCTTGATATGTTTGTTGAGTGATTTCAGGCTTATAAGACAATGATTGGATGAAAGAAGTGAAGAGAAAAGTTTGCAAAGTGGAGAATTCATGAAGAAATTTACATTTGGAGGATTTATGGCCATGCGCACGCATCACCCACGCATACGCGTGAGGAGGAAATTTGCCAATGATGCGCACGCATGACACTGGTCACGTGAACTCATTAAAGGCAAAATGTTGGGGGCAATTTCTAAGCCATCCAGGCTGGTGCACTGGGTCGTCCAAGTAATACCTTACGTGAGTAAGGGTCGATCCCACGGAGATTGTTGGCTTGAAGCAAGCTATGATTATCTTGTAACTCTTAGTTAGGATATCAATAATTCTCAGGTTTAATTGTGAAAAGTAAAAGAACATGAAATAAATACTTGTTTTGCAGTAATGGAGAACAGGTTGAGGTTTTAGAGATGCTCTATCTTCTGAATCTCTGCTTTCCTACTGTCTTTTTCTTCATGCACGCAAGACTCCTTCCATGGCAAGCTGTATGTAGGGTTTCACCATTGTCAATGGCTACCTCCCATCCTCTCAGTGAAAATGTTCAACGCGCTTTGTCACAGCACGGCTAATCATCTGTCGGTTCTCAATCAGGTTGGAATAGAATCCAGTGATTCTTTTGAGTCTGTCACTAATGCCCAGCCCTCAGGAGTTTGAAGCTCGTCACAGTCATTCAATCCTTGAATCCTACTCAGAATACCATAGAGAGGGTTTATACCTTCCGGATTCTCTTGAATGCCGCCATCAATTCTAGCTTATACCACGAAGATTCTGATTAAGGAATCCAAGAGATATTCACTCAATCTAAAGTAGAATGGAGGTGGTTGTCAAGCACACATTCATAGGTGAGAATGATGATGAGTGTCACGAATCATCACAATCATCAAGTTGAGGAACAAGTGATATCTTAGAATAGAAGCAAGCGTGATTGAATGAAAAACAGTAGTAATTGCATTAATCCATCAAGACACAGCAGAGCTCCTCACGCCAACCATGGGGTTTAGAGACTCATGCCGTAGAAGAGACAATAAGAAACGTGTAATGTGTCATGAGATGAAGATACAATGTCAAAATATCCTATTTATAGTGAACTAGTAACCTAGGATATACAGAAATGAGTAAATGACGTAAAAATCCACTT
>NC_029780.3:33435515-33437148 GCF_000817695.3 Arachis duranensis
TGTGCCAGTTTGGGCGTTTAACTCCAATTTTTGTGCCAGTTCCGGCGTTAAACGCCGGGAATTCTGAAGCTGATTTGAAACACCGGTTTGGGCCATTAAATCTCAGGAAAAGTATGAACTATTATACATTTCTGGAAAGCCCAGGATGTCTACTTTCCAACGCAATTGGGAGCGCGCTAATTGGGCTTCTGTAGCTCCAGAAAATCGACTTCGAGTGCAGGGAGGTTAGAATCCAACAGCATCTGCAGTCCTTTTTCAGCCTCTGAATCAGATTTTTGCTCAGGTCCCTCAATTTCAGCTAGAAAATACCTGAAATCCCAGAAACACACACAAACTCATTGTAAAGTCCAGAAATATGATTTTTAATTAAAAACTAATAAAAACATAATAAAAACTAACTAAAACATACTAAAAATATACTAAAAACAATGCCAAAAAGCGTATAAATTATCCGCTCATAAAATATAATAAAAGCATACTAAAAACAATGCCAAAAAGCGTATAAATTATCCGCTCATCACAACACCAAACTTAAATTGTTGCTTGTCCCCAAGCAACTAAAAATCAAATAGGATAAAAGAAGAGAACATACTATAGACTCCAAAATATCAATGAAACTTAGCTCCAATCAGATGAGCGGGACTAGTAGCTTTTTGCTTCTGAACAGTTTTGGCATCTCACTTTATCCTTTAAAGTTTAGAATGATTGGCATCTATAGGAACTCAGAATTTAGATAGTGTTAATAATTCTCCTAGTTAAGTGTGATGATTCTTGAACATAGCTACTTTATGAGTCTTGGCTGTTGCCCAAAGCACTCTGTCTTCCAGTATTACCATTGGATACATACATGCCACAGACACATAACTGGGTGAACCTTTTTAGATTGTGACTCAGCTTTGCTAGAGTCCCCAATTAGAGGTGTCCAGGGTTCTTAAGCACACTCTTGGATCACTTATATTTATTTATTTATTTATTTTTTTGAATTCACTGCTTTTTCTTGCTTCAAGAATCAATTTGATAATTTTTCAGATCCTCAATAACATTTCTCCTTTTTCATCATTCTTTCATGAGCCAACAAGTTTAACATTCTTTAATCAACAAATTCAAAAGACATATGCACTGTTCAAGCATTCATTCAGAAAACAAAAAGTATTGTCACCACATCAAACTAATTCAACTAGTTTCAGAGATAAATTCGAAATCTTGTACTTCTTGTTCTTTTGTGATTAAAGCATTTTTCATTTAAGAGAGGTGATGGATTCATAGGACATTCATAGCTTTAAGACATGAACCTTAAGACACTAATGATCATAAGACACAAACATAGATAAACATAGGCATGAAAATTCGAAAAACAGGAAAATAAAGAACAAGGAAGTTAAAGAACGGGTCCACCTTAGTGATGGTGGCTTGTTCTTCCTCTTGAAGATCTTATGGAGTGCTTGAGCTCCTCAATGTATTTCTTCTCTAATCATGATGCTATGAATCATGATAGCCCGGTCTATAGTAACTTCGGACCGGTTGCTAGTGGAAATGATTGAGCGTTGGATAAACTCCAACCATTCCCTAGCCACGGGCTTGAGGTCATGCCTTCTCAGTTGAACCGGCTTCCCTCTTGAATCTCTCTTCCATG